>NC_056627.2:336874224-337089224 GCF_002870075.4 Lactuca sativa | reverse complement strand
TATGTTTTTGTGGTATTCACTTAAGAACTCAATTGTCTCCTTTGCAACATTCTCTTCAGCAATGCATCCTTTCGATTTGTTTTTGTTCAGGACATGACCTTTTATTACCTTCATGCATCTTTCAAACGGATACATCCATCGAAAGCATATTGGACCACATATTCTTACTTCCCTTGTAAGGTGAACAACTAAGTGAACATTAATATCAAAAAAAGATGGAGGAAAGTGTTTATCTAGCAAGTACAATGTGACATGCAGGTCTTCTTCCAAGTTATCGAGCTTGCCACTACTATGTCTTTGTGAGGAATATAATTGAAAAAACATAATCTAATAATAACATGTCTTGTGGATTTTTTCAGTATCGATTGTATTTCAATTGGCAAAAACGGTTGCATTAGCAGGTGATAGTCATGCGATCTAATTCCAATAAGCTTATGCTCATTTTCACTTACTAAATTGGAAAACTTCGAAGAGTAGCCTTTTGGAACTCTTAAATATTTAAGTGTTTGCAAAAATGTGTCACTTTCTTCTAGGGTTAAGGTACAACTTGATGCAGGCATTAGTAACTGGCCACCTTCTATTGTTTTTGGTACCAACTCTTGTTTTAACCCCAAGCTTTCAATATGTATTTGGTCTTGTTAGGCATGTTTAGCATAGTACAGGTAAGACACTCACCCACGTTCTTTTTAACATGCATGAAATATATACAATTTGGGACATAGTGAAACCGCCAATACTTAAGGCGTTTATCCCAAATATTACATTTCTTCCAGTACTCCTCCTTGTTTCCCCCTGAAGTCGAGCAATCTTCTTTTGAAGTTTTCTTTTTCTTCTTACATTTCCCACCATTTCCATTAGAAGTTGAAGTGGCCTTCTTCCCCCATTTATTTCATATATATTGCACTTTGTTGTATATCTGTTCCCCATTCATAGGCTCTAGGGCATATTCTAACTCCCTCTTTCCATTGAAACCATTGTTTTAACGTCTGAATGTATTGTTATATGTAAGATAGCACCTATAACCGACATAACTCTGTTTCTTTGATTTAGGAATTCTAATATAATGAGTATTTTCCGACACAGTACACAACCTTTGTATCCGTTGTAAGGGCACCCATATAGTACACCCAATGCATGGTAATCATTTATAGTCCATAAAACAACTGTGTGTAGAGTAAACTCTTATCCTACATATGCATCATATGTTTTAACCCCCTATTCGAATAATACTTGAATACTATCAATCAAATCTTCTAAATAAACATCAATATCATTACATGACGAACCATATATTAGTAATGACAGCATTATGAACTTCCTTTTCATACACAACCACAGTGGAAGGTTATAAATGACAGTTAAAATGGCCAAACACTGTGATGGTTGTTTCCTCTATTTACGTCAACCCCAACAACTGAAATGCCAAGTTGTAGATTTCTTGCATCGTTAGTAATTTTGGGGAACTTTTCATCTATGTTACGGCATGCTGGTGTATCCGTTGGGTGACGTAGTACACCATCATCTTTCCAACCACAACTAGGCTTGTGCCATATTAGATCCTGTGACAACCGTCAATTTCCGGTCGAGTCAAAGTCATCTAAAGTCAACAAGTTAAACCAGTCGACTCAATTAACCCTTGCGTACTAGGGTTTACGCTATGTTATTTCCTTACAACTCGTTATTCTAAGGAGAAATCATCAATTGAAAAGTTTGTATATCTAGATTTCATTAACCTAAACGACGTTAAGTAATGAACCAAACCGATAAACAATGTTTCATACTCATCGGGAGTGTGTAAGATCCTTAAACATGGCTTAACGGGGTTTACGGACCTTGCTTTGCGAAGTCGGACACTCACAGGTGTCACACGCGAAACCTCTCTCAATCGTTTTCACTCTATCTCTCCCAAATCTCTCTTTGTATGAGAAATCTCTCCAAGAATGTGAAATCTCTCCCAAATCTCTCTTTATATGAGAAATCTCTCCAAAAATGTGAAATCTCTCCCAAATCTCTTTTTGTATGAGAAATCTCTCCCAAATCTCTCTTTGTATGAGAAATCTCTCCAAGAATGTGAAATTTATCCCAAATCTCTCTTTGTATGAGAAATCTCTCCAAGAATGTGAAATCTCTCCCAAATCTCTCTCAAAAGTTCCCGTAACTTTTTATAGTCATTCGGGCCATCCCGACCCTTACCCGGGTAAAAAACGGCTCAAAAACAGGAGTCTACGCGAAAAACGGACTTAAGGAGCCAAAACTCCTCTTAGGAGCCGAAACCCCTCTCAAGGAACCGAAACCCTCTCAAGGAACCGAAACCTCTTAGGAGCCGAACCTCATAAGAACCGAACCTCCCTTAAGGAACCGAAACCCTAAGAAGCCTCCTGGACCGAACTTCACTTTCGCTTCTGACAAGAATGGTCCTCGGTTCTGACAAGAATGCAGCCTTCGGTCCCTAGCAGCCTGCGAGACCCTTCAGTTCCTATGCTCAGCTGAGCCTCGCCTTCGGTTCTAAGCTCCTAAGGAGCCGAACCTTCGCACCCTCAGTCCAGAACTTCGGATTTCAACACTTTTTACCTAGTTTTCAATATTTTGAGCATTTTAAGCCTGGTTTTCATCATTTTAATGCGGGATTTTCACCCAAACTCATATTTTAACGTAATAAACCCCAAATATTCATATTTTAATTATATTTTGGGGAAAATCCTTGCCTAAGAATAAAATCTAGTTGGTAAGATATTTAGGAGGATTGTTGACTTTTCTTTAGTGTATGACACAAGCAACCTCCCATACCCACTCCATGACCAACCCACACCCCTCCCAACCATACCTAGTCACATAATTGTACTTTTTCCCTCTCTCTCCAGCCATCCCCATGTTCTTAGAGCTGGAACATCCATCCTCTCTCCTAACATTCTCTCATTTTCTCATTCTCCCACACAAGATTAAACACCATTTTCTCTCTCAATTCTCTCACTAAAATTCGAGATTCAAAGCATACTCCAAGGCTGATCATCAAGCTTTATCATACTCTTGGTAAGTATAATTCATCCTCCTTGTGATTATTACACTTCATTATACTCAAATCATCGATTGCTTACACAAACTCCATCACTTTGATCTTAGATTCTCGAAAATCTTCAAGGCATCTTCAAGTGTTCTTGAGTTGAACACTTCCTTTCTCCAACATTCATCTATTGAAATCACATAAGGTGAGTTCCTAACCCTAAATTTTCATATTTTCTTAAGTTTAAGAAGGGGGGGGGGGGAATACAAGTTAAAACACCAAGAACACAACTAAACTCATTTAACAGCCTTCATCAGAAAAGTTCAACTCCATTCACGGACTGTTTTGGACAACTTAAACATTTTAGTTTTCAAAACTGTTTTAGGTGCAAGTAGTTCCAGTTCTTAGCTTTAAAATGACTACTTGCACATCTCCACACGATTTCCTACAATTTATGGTGAGTTTTGCAAAATAGCCTATCATTTCAAGAACAAATCTGGACCAGTCTGTGAATATGAACATTTTAACACAAGTTAAAGGCTTCCAAAAATCATGATAAAATTATGAATAAACTAGACACATTTTAGGAACTCTCATAATTTATGGATTCAGTTTTCGACCTCGTATGATTTTTCTATGATCTTTCTAAAACAGTGCAGAAAAGTTAAAAACTAGTTAACAACTTATAACTTTCAACACACTTTGTAACATGTTGAGCAAAGTGTTAAATCTTTGATGACTTCATATTTTACATGTGTTTCTTGTTGTGGTATAAATTATATAACAGAAAATACTCACTGAATTGTAAGAATCCTCCATCATTACCATTAGTACAAAACAAAGGAAGATAAACATAGTTATATTTTGCTATACATTCAACTTACATAGAAAAGGGTTCTTATACACCACAAACAAACATACAAAACTATAATAGGTATAGTTAGGTTGCTTATACATTTCAAACATCTTGATAAACTATAATAGGCATAGTTTATGTTCATTTATATTACAAAAGGTTTTTATACGAAAAAGGGTACAAATACAAAGTAAAGGTTTTATACGAAAAGGGGTACAAATACAAAGTATCGGTTTTATACAAAAAGGGGTACAAATACAAAGTACCAGGTTTTATACGAAAAGGGGTACAAATACAAAGTACCAGGTTTTATACGAAAAGGGGTACAAATACAAAGTACCGGTTTTATACAAAAAGGGGTACAAATACAAAGTACCAGGTTTTATACGAACAAGGGTACAAATACAAAGTACCAGGTTTTATACGAACAAGGGTACAAATACAAAGTACCGGTTTTATACAAAAAGGGGTACAAATACAAAGTACCAGGTTTTAAACGAAAAGGGGTACAAATACAAAGTACCGGTTTTATACAAAAGGGGGTACAGATACAAAGTACCAGGTTTTTATACAAAAAGGGGTACAAATACAAAGTACCAGGTTCACATGAAATAGTTTTTATGATATTAAAACTATATTTCATCTAGAATTGTTAGACTTCAGCTATAATTGCTAAGTGTATATGCTAGAGTTATATAAGAATCTAGTCACAATCGACTTAGAATTTGTGGGCCCGTCTTATCTCCTGTTCCTTGTTTGGTTGTGGACCTGGGGCAGACCCATTATATTCAACGGTTTATTTAACTTAATTTTTATATAATTTATATACGCTGAGTGATTATAGAAGAATCTATGGGTCTTTCTAGGATTCATTATCACATAACATAGAAGCATTCATTTCATACATAATAAGGAAAATATTGGATTTTCTGGAAACATACTTTGTTGCTTTTACAGGGAAAACAGTTTCATTCTAAAACAAAAATCTTATGAACTCACCAAATTAATTGTTGACACTTTTTCAAAACTACTTGTATTCTCAGGAAATCAGTGAAACAGGAAAACCAACAACATTTTGAGGATGGGACGATAAATCGTCAAACATTTCATTTTGTCATCATAATGTAATTGATTTTGAAACATGTAAACTTGCTATGATGTAACTTTCTCAATTATATTTATGATGGTTGTATTTATTTTGAGCACTATTATACTCGTTGTTGTGATACTATACATGAAGTCCTCCACCCCCGAACGTTTCCGCCATCCTTGGTTTGGGGGTGTGACAGATCCTTTGCAATACTCTTTAGTTTAAAGAGTCGTTGAAAGCATGGAATGATGGGGAAGTACCACAATACTTTAGCTAAAATATTAGAGTACTCTTTTTTTTTTCTTTTGTTTTTCCACCTTCCATCTTGATTCCTCATAAATTGGACATTTATTCAAATTCGAATAGTTATTCATGTAAAAAATGCAATCATTGATACAAGCCTGTATATTTTTATGTCCTAAACCCATTCCCTTTAGTGATTTCTTCGCCTCATAAGTATTTTTAACCATTTCGTTATCTTTAGGTAACACACTCTTTATCAATGGTGGTAATTTATTAAAGAACTTATTTGATTCCCTGTACTTACTCTTCGAGTTCATAAGTAAACTACTACAAACAACTTTGTATACTTATAACATCCTTTGTAAAGGGGCTTCTCAACATCCTCCAACAGTAATTTGAACTTCTCTGATTAGTCTAAGAAATTCTCTTCAATTCCTTCAACCATTTCTATTGTATCTGGAGCTTCTGTTGGGATTCCTGATTCAAAATTAAAAAAAAATCATTATTATTAACATCATCAGCAGACCTACTATGCCCTGACTCATATTTTTCACCATGCATAGTCCATATCATGCAGTTTGGATGAATTCCCTTAAGATATAGATGATAATCTACCTCATCAACTTTATGACAGATGTGGTTTAAACAGGAGACACATGGACATGGAGTTGAAGGAGTGAAGGACTTCGTAGTTTACTGTGATGCATCCATAGTGGGATTGGGTGTTGTGTTGATGTAGAGGGGGCACATGATAACATATGCGTCGAGGCAGCTAAAGCCTCACGAGAGGAGATATCCCCACCCATGATTTGGAGCTGGGGGCAGTGGTATTCGCCCTTAAGATTTGGCACCACTATGTCTATGGTGTCCGATGTACCATATACACGGACCATAAGAGCCTGAGGTACCTTATGGATCAACCTAACCTGAACATGAGACAAAGGAGGTGGTTGGATGTAGTGAAGGATTATGATTGTGAAATATTGTATCATCTAGGCAAAGCTAATATGGTAGTTGATGCCCTGAGTCATAGAGCAACGAGTGCTCCGATTCGAGATGTATGGAGATGACGGTGATGACTCTAGTCTTAGATACCATCCGAGAGGCCTAAGCGGTGGCCATTAGACCAAAGAACCGCAAGAGAGAGCGAGTGATCAGGAAGATTTCGGAGTTTGAGAAGGATAGTCGGGGGCTTATGACCTTTCATGGGCAGATATAGGTGCCATAATGGTGGAGCCCAACAGATTTTGATGGAGTAGGCCCATAAGTTGAGGTTTTCCATCCATCCTGGGGCCACTAAGATGTATTTGGATTTGAAAAATGGTTATTCGTGGCCCTGTATGAAGAGAGATGTGGCATGGGTTTTCGAGAGATGTCTGAACTATTGCAATGTCAAGGCAGAGCACCAGCGTCCTCATGGCCAGTTGCAGCCTCTGGATATACCCCTATGGAAGTGAGAACAAATCTCCATAGATTTTATTACAAATTTACCAAGGACTGTGAGGGTTGTCGATACGATCTGGTTGATTGTAGACCGACTGACAAAGAGTGTTCACTTCCTCGCTATAAGTGAGAACTCTTCTGTGGAGAAACTTGTTGAGGTCTATGTTCAAGAGGTGGTGGCTCGACATGGAGTGCCAAAATCGATAGTGTCGGATCGTGACGTGCGCTTTACTTCCAGGTTCTAGAAGAAATTTCATGAGGAGTTGGGTACCCGACTACATTTCAGCACCGCATATCATCCATAGACAGACGGGTGGAGCGAGCAAACGATTCATACGCTCGAGAATATGCTATGTGCTTGTGTTATGGACTTCGGTGGGATTTTGGATTCCTATCTTCCCTTGGCTGATTTTTTTTACAACAACAACCATCACTCCAGCATTGGGATGTCTCCCTTCGAGCTCTTATATGGGAGGAAATGTTGAACTCCTATCTGTTCGGGGGAGTTCGAACATAGAGTGATGGGGAGCACTAAGATAGTGCTCAAGACGACATACGAAATGCAGCAGGTTAGACAAAGGTTGCTGATGGCCCAAAGTCGTCAGAAGAGTTACGCAGATCGAAGGCGTTCCGAGTTAGAGTTCCAGGTCGGCGACTTTGTTCTCCTGAATGTATCCCCATGGAAAGGGGTGATCTAATTTAGGAAGCAGGGCAAGTTTGGCCCTAGATTCATTGGTCCTTTCAGGGTGATTGCCTGGGTGGGTAAGGTAGCTTACTGGTTAGAGCCGCCTGAGGAGTTGAGCCAGATTCATAACACTTTCCATGTATCCCAGCTGAGGAAGTGTGTAGCCGACGAGACATCAATGGTTCCCTTAGAGGACATACATGTTGATGGTCACCTGAACTATATTGAGAGGCCGGTAGCGATTTTGGATAGGAAAGTAAAGACTTTGAGGAACAAGAAGGTGTATCTGGTTAAATTTTAGTGGCAACGTCGTAAAGGTTCAGAGTAGACTTGGGAACCGGAGTCCAAAATGCCCGAGCAGTACCAGAGCTATTTTCGGAGGATGACTTTGAGGGCGAAGTCTGATCCTAGTAGGGGAGAATTGTGAAATCCTGAAATAACGTATGTATCGATGACCTTAACTTTTATTGAAATTGTCAATACTAGCCCTTATTTTAGAAAAGATGGTAATTGAGTACGCGAGACATACACATGTGTACGCCCAGCGTACTCATGTGCTTAGTAAGAATGTGGAGGCCACCTAGTATGGTGGGCGTACCAAAGGGTACATTGGGCGTACTAGGCTCAGAGTGTAAACACTAATTGTGTTGTGTGTCCATATTTGAGGAACATGATGGCCTCATTTCTAGCCACCATTTCCAGCCTCCAACTCCCCTCAAACCCTAAATCCCATTTCCATAGCTTGTGTGAGCATTGCTGGCTTATTGAGTGTTCTTGTGAAATTCTTTTCTAAAGAAGGACCCTTGAAGGAAGAAGAGTTGGTGTCCAAGCTTTTGCATCTGAGCTTGTCTGTAGTTGGTGCATCTTCCAGAGGTTTCAAGCTCAAAGCTTTCTTATTTTTTTTCATTATTTCATGTTTTGGTCCATTTTTAGGTTTTTATGTCCCAAGATTGAAGCATTATGAGTTTGCTGAACTCCAGAGCATAATACCTGTCCTTTTAGGTGTTTCTAGTCATTTGGACTCATAAAAATGAGATCTTGGTCGTCAAGATCTCCCCATGCATGAGATATGAGGACCTTTGTGAGTAAAGGATTATAGTTAATGAGTTTTAGACTTGTCAAACCATGCTAAGGCTTAAAGTCACCAACTTTGTGAAGTAATAGACTCTAGTTAGCCCAGATCTGAGATTGTAGCAATGGTCTTAACGAATTAAGACCATGTGTTGAATCAAGAAAGTGACCCTCTTAAACCTCTCAATATGAAGTCTAATTCTCTACCACAATGAATTTCCTGCTACCACAATCTCAAGTGAAAAAGTCATTTGCAACAAAGGCTTATTATTTTTTTTATCTTATATGTTTGCGTTGTATTGTCCAGTGTGACTTGCAAGGACACTTTATCAGAAATTTAGTCTTTGTTTATTCACCATGTAATTTCTCGAGACTCTATAAATAGAGTTCTCTTCTTCTGAATGAAATTACCTCTCATCTCTTAATTACATCTTCATTATCTACATATCTGAATTCATATCTTCTTCTCCTATAAGATCTTACTGAACTTACTATCAAACATATTAAGATCAAACTCTCCTTCGGAGCAAGTCCTTGTGACTTCATTCACTTTAAGCCGATCATGTAAACTAACTTGGTTTGATTGCAATCTTTTTTAAGAATCAACTTAGTGTTTACCTGATATATAACTTGCTGTCATTTATAACTTGAGAGAAGAAAAAATAGATCTGATGCGCAGGGACAAGGTTTGAAAACTCAAACCTTGAGTGAATGCTTAAGATCAATGTATGCTTACTAATAAATGTTCAAGTCAAGGCTGGAAAGACCAGTCAAGTCTTAGATAATATATTCAACAAATGATCAAGTCATAAATGAAGTATGAGAATAAATGATCAAGGTAAAGCTAATAAATGAAGAACAAGAAGAATGTTTGAAAGAAGTCTTAAATAACTTAGTAAGTGCCAAAAGTTAAGTGAATGATCTATATTTGACTTTGCATTGAAAGCTCCTATAAATACGAGTGAAGATTACAACGAATTAACTACAAATCTTACATAACATTGGACAATATAAATGTTTCTGACATTCAGATTGTCTAATATTACAAAAGACTAATTCCTATGAATAGTTACATCAATACAAATACAAATTTAATAAATGCACCAAGACAAAAAAAATTCTGACTTCGGATCTTCATCCATTCCGGACATGAGAGTCATTCCGAAACGTCTTCAACTTCTCATCTTCTTCTCTTCTGGTCTGGACAGATTCTGGACCACTCTTCACAGTTGACTCCGGACCGTGTACTTCGGAATTCAGACTTAGGATTGCTAGAGGTTCACTTTAAGGTTCCAACAATCTCCCCTAAGTGAACTTAGCAATCCATTCAACTATACTGCTTCTTCCTTGATGAAGGTGTAAGCCCGAAACAACCATTCTTTGACTTCAATATACCAGGCTAATTGACTTACAAACTTTGCTTTGACCTTTTACGGAGCTTTAGACTTTGAAGCTCGAGAGATGAACTTCCAAAGAGATTTGGTTGGGACTAAGTGTTTTTCAACTTGAGGACTTTAGGTCAAGGAAGGGTAAAATGGTCTTTTACCCTCTGAGGAATGATGATAAGGAGTAAAGTTCTAAGTGGTGGAAGTCCTTGTGTAATATATGATATTTTTATGTTTAGGCGAGGTTGAGCCATCGTTCGAGGTCGGTGTTAGCAAGGACTCGAGATCTTAGACTTTCCATGAGGTGAGTCTTCTCACTATACTACACCTGGAAGGGTTTGACTGTGTGACCGGAAGGTCGGATTTGGTATGAGATATATGTGTGATAAGTTAATCGTTATATGTGCCATGTATGATATGCTTGATATGGGCCGGAAGGCATTATGTATGGGCCGGAAGGCGAATATGTTATTGGCCGGAAGGCGTTGTGATGTGGACCGTAAGGTTGGCATGTGTAGGACCGGAAGGTTTACCCAGTCGGGATGGAAGTCCCCTGAGACACAGGGACCGGAAGGTCAGGGCCTGGAAAGGCGTATGTGTGTAGGTTGTATTTTGGGGAACTCACTAGGCATTTATGCTTACAGTTGTTGTGTTACGTGTTTCAGGTACCAGCGAGGACCGTGGGAAGGCGCCGGCGTGATCTGTACACACTGATAGGGGATTTATGATCTTGGGATTTGTATGACTTGTTTTATGACATGATACACTGGATTTTTATGCTTTATTTTGGATGTAAATACAATTTTCAGAAATTAAAAATTTGTCTTAAATTTACGTTATTACAAGTTGGTATCAGAGCCTTGGTTTGAGGGATTCGGGTACACCTTCGGGCGTAACTGAACTCAAACCGAGGATTTGAGAAAATCTTTCAAAAACAAAAGCATAAAATTTTTATAAGGGATTTTGTGGTAATCAAGAAGGAAGCAGTGTGTACGATCAGCCAGCGCCCGAACGGTAAAAATCCCCAAAATACTCTTACAACATGTGATATGAAATATGATATGATATGATACGATATGAAATGCATGCTAGAAGACTAGGTATTCATATTAGGACTAGAGTGGCCTGATTTGAGATGCCTTAGTCTAGGAAATCTGTTGCTATGAGATGCTTTGATAGTGAGCGGGTAACTAGTGCATGGCAAGAATAAAGTACTCAGAATCCGGGGTTTGGGGAGGAGGACTTGGGGTGAATGCTGATGCGGTGTAGTCGGTAGTATTGGGCCCGTACTACCGAAGACACCGGGTCAGTGGGCAACCCAAGTAAGAATCCCTGGATATCGGGGACTGAGTAGGGTTGCGTTATCGAGTGCGATTATGCTCGATAGAGTCTCTGATATTTCTATGTTGTATTTCAGAGGCATCATGGTTGGACCACGCCATAGACCTAGTACGAGCAATGTGAGTGATGAGGAAATCCGTCAGATGATTCATGAAGAGGTGGCTGCAGCGATCCGGGCTGAGATTCCGGAGATGTTCGGGTCTATTAAGACCACTCTGATGGAGACATTTGATGAGCGATACGCCGCGTTGACTGAGGCTGCAGCCGCTGCAGCTACCGCAGCTGTGGCCGCTGCCAGACCACAGGGAGGTGACTTGTTGCTGTTCCGGGAGTTCAGCAACACAAAGCCACCTGAGTTTGACGGGATGAAGGATCCGATCGCTGCGATGAGATGGATTGCTGATATCGAGGGATGCTTCTACACTTGTTCATGTCCGGAGCATCTGAGGGTACGGTTCGCCTTGAACCAGCTCTGCCTGGGTGCGAAGGATTGGTGGAAGTTCGTGACGGCGAACTTCACCTTGGCAGAGGTTTCAGCTGTGACATGGGAGAGATTTACCACCATGTTCAGAGACGAGTATGTTCCCCCGGTGGAGAGGGAACGGTTGGTTCAGGAGTTCTTGACCCTCAAGCAGGGTAATGATTCTGTCATGGTGATCACGCGGAAGTTTCATGAGAGGGCGATGTTCTGCCCTGAGCAGGTGTCCACGGAGCAGGCTCGGATGAGCCGGTATTTGGGTGTGTTGAGGAGGGATATTCGGGAGTTCGTATCGAACTCGACATATCATACTTTTGCTGAGCTTCAGGCGAATGCCAGGAAGCGCGAGATCGAGTTGGAGACCCAGGCCAGGGAGGAGGCCGAGTCTTAACGGGTGGGTCGGCGGCCGGCTCAGTCTCAGCCGGCAGCCAAGCGGACTAAGTCCGCCGATTCGAGGTCGGGAGGTCAGAAGGGCCGCACTTGCGGAAAGTGTGGCAAGGGTCACGAGGGGACATGTCGGTCAGGTGCTTGCTACAAGTGTGGCAAGGAGGGGCACATTGCTAGGGATTGCCCCAAAGGGTTTATGGTCTGCTTTCATTGCAACCAGACCGGCCATCGGAAGCCCGAGTGCCCTCAGCTACTCCAGGGATCTACACCAGCTGCTAGGACTACTGAGACTCGACCAGTGAAGGCCGAGGCCCCGAGGGCTCGTGGGAGAGCTTTCCAGTTGACTGCGGAGGAGGTCCGCGCGGCGCCTGATGTTGTGGCTGGTATGTATTCTTTCATATATTTATTATTCTTTTATAAGATGTTATGCTTAATTCATGATATGCGTAGGTACGTTCCTTGTGAATTCTGTACCTGCCTTAGTATTATTTGACTCGGGTGCGAGTCGGTCTTTCGTATCTCTGGCTTTTAGTCAGCACCTTGGTACTGATCGGGAATTGATGAGTCGACCTCTGAGGGTTTCCATAGCTGACGAGAAAGTGATATATGCGGCGGACGTGATTCGAGGATGTGTGCTCGAGATTTTTGGTGTCGAATTCCCTATAGATTTGGTTCCTATAGCTATGGGGGATGTCTGCGTTATCGTGGGTATGGACTGGTTGAGTAAGTTTGGGGCAGTTATTGATTGCGAGAGACAGCTGGTGACGATTCGAGATCCTAGCGGGGGAGTGCTTTCGGTGTATGGCGAGGGGACCCGGTGCGGGTCGGCGTTTTGTTCGGCTGCCAGGGCGAGGCAGAGTTTGCAGCAGGGCTGCAATGGATTCGTAGCCTACGTGACGGATACTCGAGTGGCCGCAGGGAGGCCCAATTCGGTGGATGACGTTCCTGTTGTATGCGAGTTTTCGGATGTGTTCCCCGAGGAGTTACCAGGTGTGCCTCCGGAAAGGCAAGTGGAGTTCCGTATCGATTTGGTTCCGGGAGCGGCGCCCATTGCCAAGGCGCCTTATCGTCTCGCTCCACCGGAAATGCAGGAGTTATCTTCGCAGCTTCAGGAGCTGTTGGGGAAGGGGTTTATCCGGCCGAGTAGCTCACCTTGGGGAGCGCCGATTTTGTTCGTCAAGAAAAAGGATGGTTCACACCGGATGTGTATCGATTACCGGGAGTTGAACAAGTTGACGGTTAAGAACCGGTATCCGTTACCTAGGATCGATGATCTGTTTGATCAGTTGCAGGGGGCATCTTGGTTCTCCAAGATAGACTTGAGGTCGGGTTATCATCAGATGAGGGTTCGGAATGAAGATATTCAGAAGACTGCTTTCAAAACTCGTTATGGACATTATGAGTTTGTGGTGATGCCTTTTGGGATCACCAATGCCCCAGCTGCGTTCATGGACCTCATGAACAGGGTGTGCAGACCGATGATGGATCGGTCGGTGATCGTTTTCATTGATGATATTCTGGTATATTCGAGATCTAGGGAGCAGCACGAGGAGCATTTGAGGGAGATTCTTGGAGTTCTGAGGTCGGAGAGGCTGTACGCCAAATTCTCCAAGTGTGATTTCTGGTTACGAGAAGTCCAGTTCCTAGGGCACATCGTTAACCGGAACGGAATTTTGGTCGATCTGGCCAAGATAGAGGCAGTGATGAGATGGGAAGTGCCGAGATCGTCCACAGAGATCAGGAGCTTTCTGGGTTTGGCTGGGTATTATCGCAGGTTTATCAAGGATTTCTCCAAGATCGCCGTGCCACTCACTAGGATGACCCGAAAGGGCGTTGCATTTTCGTGGGGACCGGAGCAGCAGTCCTCATTCGAGACCCTTCGTCAGAAATTGTGCGAGGCCCCGGTGCTTGCACACCCGGAAGGGATGGAAGATTTTGTGGCGTACTGTGATGCATCTATATCGGGTTTAGGGGCGGTGCTTATGCAGAGGGGGCATGTGATAGCGTATGCTTCGAGGCAGTTGAAGCCTCATGAGTCGAGATATCCCACCCACGACCTGGAATTGGGGGCTGTGGTATTTGCCCTCAAGATCTGGCGGCATTATCTTTATGGGGTTCGGTGTACCATCTACACGGACCACAAGAGTCTGAAGTACTTGATGGATCAGCCAAACTTGAATATGCGACAGAGGAGATGGTTGGATGTGGTGAAGGATTACGATTGTGAGATCCTGTACCACCCGGGTAAGGCTAATGTGGTAGCCGACGCGTTGAGCCGTAGGGCGGAAAGCGCCCCGATCCGAGATATTTGTATGAGTTTGACGTTGATGACCCCGATTTTAGATACCATTCGAGGAGCTCAGGCTGAGGCTATGAAGCCAGAAAACCAGAAGAGGGAGCGGGTGGTGGGTCAGGTATCAGGATTCGTTACGGATGGTCGAGGGCTTATGACTTTCCAGGGGCGGATTTGGGTACCGTTTGTGGGCGGTACGCGCACTATTTTGATGGAGGAAGCGCACCGATCGAAATTCTCGATTCATCCCGGGGCTACGAAGATGTATTTGGATCTAAGGAAGGAGTATTGGTGGCCCTATATGAAAAGGGATGTTGCATGGTTTGTCGAGAGATGCCTGACTTGTCGGCAGGTTAAGGCCGAGCACCAGCGTCCGCACGGTAAGTTGCAGCCGCTAGAGATTCCCGAATGGAAGTGGGAACAGATTACCATGGATTTTATCACCAAATTGCCGCGGACTGCGAGGGGAGTCGACGCGATTTGGGTGATCGTGGATAGATTGACGAAGAGTGCCTATTTTCTAGCCATCAGCGAGAGCTCTTCTGCGGAGAAGTTGGCGGAATTATACGTGAGGGAGGTGGTATCGCGGCATGGGGTTCCGATGTCGATTGTGTCAGATCGTGATGTGCCTTTTACTTCCAGGTTTTGGAAGAAGTTTCATGAGGAGTTGGGTACGAGACTGCATTTCAGTACCGCATACCACCCGCAGACAGACGGACAGAGCGAGCGGACGATTCAGACGCTTGAGGATATGCTCCGTGCATGTGTTTTAGATTTTAGAGGGAGCTGGGACACCTACCTGCCTTTAGCAGAGTTTTCGTACAACAACAGCCATCATTCGAGCATTGGTATGCCACCCTTTGAGCTGTTGTATGGTCAGAGGTGTCGCACCCCCATCTGTTGGGGAGAAGTGGGGAAGAGGGTGATGAGTAGCATGGAGATTGTACTCCAGACGACCGAGGAGATTCAGCAGGTCAGGCAGAGGTTGTTGACTGTGCAGAGTCGCCAGAAGAGTTATGCAGACAGGCGGCGGTCCGAGCTTGAGTTTCAGGTTGGCGACGTTGTGCTCCTAAAGGTCTCTCCTTGGAAAGGGGTGATACGATTCAGGAAAAGGGGCAAGTTGGGACCCCGGTATATTGGACCCTTCAGGATAATTGCTAGGGTGGGACGGGTAGCCTACCGGTTGGAGCTACCTGCCGAGTTGGGGCAGATTCATGATACCTTTCACGTCTCGCAGTTGAGGAAATGTATTGCCGACGAGTCGGCAGTGGTGCCATTGGATGATATTCAGGTGGATGCAGGCCTAAATTATGTGGAGAGATCAGTAGCGATCAGGGATCGGAAAGTTAAGGTTTTGAGGAACAAGGAAATACCCCTGGTACAAGTGCAGTGGCAACATCGGAAAGGGTCCGAGCTGACGTGGGAGACTGAGTCTGAGATGCGGGATCAGTATCCGGAGTTGTTTTCGGTATGAGACTTCGGGGGCGAAGTCTGATTCTAGTGGGGGAGAATTATAACAGCCCGGAATCCAGGTATTCTTCTTTTGGCCTTGCATCTTAGTTAAGTTTTGTGAATTAGGGTTTTCATGGTAAGCGAGTACGCTGGGCGTACAAGGTGTACGCTGCGCGTACTCGTGCGCCTCATTTTGGATGCGTTTTCCCTCAGGTACGCGGGGCGTACCCAAGGTTACGCCCGACGTAATGTATTTAGACCCAAACCCTAAATTCCTTTGATGGGGCTATATAAGTAACATGTGGCTGGTCTTTTCAGCCACCATCCCTCAGAGTGAAACCCTAAAAAGAGTGTACCCTCATTCCTAGGCCATTGTGTGTGTATTCTAAGCTTGGTGGTGCCCTTTCAAGGTTGCATAGAAGAAGAAGAGCTTGTTGGAGAGGCTAGAAGTGGTGCTCAAGGGTAGATCTGAACATTTCAAGGGCTAAAGCTTTATTTCCAGGTATAAAGTTCGGATCTTGTCACTTGGTTCATGTTGTATGCTTATAAGGTCATTTTCTAGGGTTTAAGTCCCAAAGGATGAGACTTTTGTGAAAATGGCCTCCATAAGCTTAGATACTTCATATTTCTGATCTATTGGAGCTGTAGACTCATAAAAATGGCATCTTGGACGTGGGGATTTCATTATGCATGAGATCTGGGTCCTTGAGTTTGAATAAAAGGTTGTATTGTGATGTTGGAGCCTTTACAGTCGTGCCAAGGCTTAAAGGTCTCGACTTTATGGGTTAAGACACATTAGAAGAGTCGGATCTAGAAGTGGAAGTAATGGCTTAACCGATTAAGACCAGAAATGGAGAGTGGCTGACTCTGGGGGTTACGCTGGGCGTAACTCCCAGTACGTGCAGCGTACTGGGTGGAGACCCCGATCAGGGAGGGGTTGGCGATGTACGCCCCGCGTACTCTCAGGGTTTGACTTTGGTTGACTTTTAGGGTTTTGGTCAACTTAAGGACTTTAGGTCAAGGAAGGGTAAAATGGTCTTTTACCCTCTGAGGAATGATGATAAGGAGTAAAGTTCTAAGTGGTGGAAGTCCTTGTGTAATATATGATATTTTTATGTTTAGGCGAGGTTGAGCCATCGTTCGAGGTCGGTGTTAGCAAGGACTCGAGATCTTAGACTTTCCACGAGGTGAGTCTTCTCAATATACTACACCCGGAAGGGTTTGACTGTGTGACCGGAAGGTCGGATTTGGTATGAGATATATGTGTGATAAGTTAATCGTTATATGTGTCGTGTATGATATGCTTGATATGGGCCGGAAGGCATTATGTATGGGCCGGAAGGCGAATATGTTATTGGCCGGAAGGCGTTGTGATGTGGACCGTAAGGTTGGCATGTGTAGGATCGGAAGGTTTACCCAGTCGGGACGGAAGTCCCCTGAGACACAGGGACCGGAAGGTTAGGGCCTGGAAAGGCGTAGGTGTGTAGGTTGTATTTTCGGGAACTCACTAGGCATTTATGCTTACAGTTGTTGTGTTACGTGTTTCAGGTACCAGCGAGGACCGTGGGAAGGCGCCGGCGTGATCTGTACACACTGATAGGGGATTTATGATCTTGGGATTTGTATGACTTGTTTTATGACATGATACACTGGATTTTTATGCTTTATTTTGGATGTAAATACAATTTTCAGAAATTAAAAATTTGTCTTAAATTTACGTTGTTACACATAAATTTGTACCAGCATGAGATGTTTACCATTTGATCTTCGGAACAAGGTAGGATCTAGAATTCCTCTTTGGAAACCGGAGCGTTTGAGAAAATCGGTGAGAGTCTCGTACCAATCCCGAGGAGCCTGCTTGAGTCCGTAGACTGCCTTACGGAGTTTGTAACAGTAGTTTGGAAAGGAAAGATTAATAAAACCTGGAGGCTGTTGGAGGTATACTTCAGTGTCTAGTTCACCATTAAGAAAAGCACACTTAACATCCATTTGGTAAACATTGAAGCCTTTATGGGCAGCATAAGCAAGAAAGATTTTGATGGCTTCAAGACGTGCAACAGGAGCAAAGGTCTCATTGTAGTCGATCCCTTCAGTCTGTGTAAATCCTTTTGCCACCAATGTTGCTTTATTCCAAATAATAACTCCTACGTCATCAAACTTGTTGGGAAATACCCATCTCATACCGACAATGGGATGATTCGAAGGCGGAGGCACGAGAGTCTAAAATTAATTTTGGTCCAATTATGCCAGTTCTTCTTGCATGGTTGTAATCCAGTTTGCATCCTTTAATGCTTCCTTGATGGATTTGGGTTCGAGCATGGATATAAATGCTGAGAAATGGCATTCTTTTTGGATACTTGTAGCAAAACGAGTCTGTACACCTGCATTAGGGTTTCCGATTACTTGGTTCAGAGGATGATCCTTTGTCCATACGTGTAACCTTGGGAGTTCTTGTGCAGCAGTCGATCCGATATCAACAATGGGATTGATTTGCTCCCCCTGAATGGTTTGAATATGAGGATGATGCTCCCCTTGAAATTCTGAATCGGAGAGGTTGACATCATCATCAGAATGGAATTCAAAGAAATTTTCTTTTTCATCAATGTTGATAGGGTTGGAGTCATCAAAATCAACAGTTGCATCTTGGAAGCCATCCACATTTCATTCAAGAGAGGGATGAGCATTCTCCCCCTCAACCTGAGAAGGTTGAAATGGTTTGAAATCAAATGGAGAGAGGCTTGGGATCGAACCGGAGACGTTTTGCGAGATAGGAGCTTCCGAAGGAGAGATTTTATTGGAAGTAGGTTATGTTCGGGATTCCGAATCAAGTGCGGTTTCGGAAGGACCAAAGAGAGTTTCAAATTCAACTTCAAGAATTGTTTGAGTGTTCGGATATCCTGACGGATGAGCATCGGACTCCATAATGTGAGTTGTGATGTAGGTTGGGCCAGAATTTCGAACGAAGTTGTCATCGAATGTAACGTCAAAGCTTTCTTCCGAAACACGAGTTCTGTGGTTAAGAACTTTGTAAGCTTTTGATATTGAGGAGTACCCAAGAAAGATGGCTTCATCAGCTTTAGGTTGGAATTTGGTAAGCTGATCACGGTTGTTCTTGATGAAGCATCTGCTTCCAAAAACATGTAAAAACGAGATTGTTGGCTTCCGACCATTCATTGCTTCGTACGGTGTTATGTTGAGGCGTCGATTGATGATACTCCAATTTTGATTAAAGCAAGCAGTAGGTACGGCTTCAGCCGAAAGGTAGAGTGGTAGATTTTCTAAGTCCAGCATAGATCGAGCAGCTTCAATGAGAGTTCTATTTCGTCTTTCGACTACACCGTTCTGTTGTGGAGTATAAGGAGCTGAGAAGTTGTGATCGATCCCTTTCTCAGTGAGAAATTTCTCAATGGTGGAATTAGTGAATTCCGATCCATTGTCACTTCGGATTCTCCTAACTGGGAGTTTGATAAGAACTTTTATTCCTTTGATGAAGTTTATGAGCTCTGAGGCTGTTTCGGATTTCATCCTTAGGAAGAAGACCCAAGAGAACCTTGTGAAATCATCAACAATCATAAGAATGTATTTCTTATGATGAAGACTTTCTACAGTGGAAGGTCCACAAAGATCAATATTCAAAAGTTCCAATGGTTCTGAAATGGATTTTTCGATGATAACAAGATGACCCTTCTTCTATTGCTTACCACACTCACAAGCAGCACACAAATGATCATTTTCAAATTTGAGAAGAGGTAAACCTATCACCATTTCACCGGATACGAGATCATTCATGTACCGAAAGTTTAGATGAGTGAGCCTTTGGTGCCATAACCAACTGACGTCAAGAACAACTTTGGTGAGAAGGCACAGTTGCGGTTTGCCAATAATCATGTTGATGTCGAGTGGGTACTTGTTCTTGTTGCGCAGTGAATTGATTAAGCATTCTTTCCAGTCCTCAGTCATTACATAGTTGTACCATTTGTAGTTGGGTTTAACCCATTTCTTTTTCAATCTGATGGGTGGCTCAGTACTTGCTTTTGATCTTGATGTCAGCCATTGAGATGACTTTGATTTTGACTTAACGGGATCATCTCTTTGATTTGGCTTCTTGGCCGGCATTCCCTTCTTGCCCTTGGGATTTTGATTCTTGGCCTTGTGGGTTTGATTCTTGGCCTTCTGCGCATTCCAGTCATCATGGTCTGAACGTGACCTTGAGGGGTTTCTTTTGGAGTATCTCCCTCTTGGCGCGTTCTGCCAGCCTTGTGCATAGTAAGGAACATATGCGCGATTTGGACAATTTCGGGCAATGTGACCAGGTGTTCCACAGTGAAAACAACCCTTTTTCTTCACTGGGAAATTGTTTCTTCCTGCCCCTGGTAGCGTATCCTTGACTTGTCTCTTGTTGTTCCCACATGCACACTTGCAACAAGAACTCTGTTGCGTTGGAATTGGTGGCATGTATTTCTCAACGGCAGGTTGATCAGAAGCAGTTGAGTTTGAAGCAACAGATTCAGAGTTCAAGGAGATGTTGGGTTGTTCAATGGTTTTCTCCTTGTTCTCATCTTCTGCTACTTTACCTGCACATGAAGCAGAAACATAAGTATTTTCAACCTGAATAAATCCTCCTGACACAAATCCAGCTGGTTTGCCATATCGAAGATGTGCCTCCCTGTCAATTTTGTCCTGTGTCATACGGATGGATGTGTAGTTATGATTATAAGGAAGAGGTACACTATCATACCCTAGGCCCTTGTTTTGATTTTCTTTGAATTTTAATTGGGTTTCATATAAGGACTCGACTGTCTGACTTGACGCAATATAATTTTTGAAACTGACATCTGTTTTTCCACACTTAATTTTTAAAGCGGCAAGTTCTTCAATTACAGTAGCAAGTTGTCTCTTAATATAATCATAATTTTCACACTTGTTGCTATACTCTTCCTGAAGTTTCCTAAAGTTCTTGGTTTTTGCTTCTAATTCAGCCTTCATGGGTTTCTGTCCTTTCCTGAGTTGATATCATTCATATCTCAGGTCCTCAACTTCCCTTTTTAGCAAATCAATTTGTTCCCGAAGAAATTTAATCGTAGTTTCACAAACTGGAGTACACGTAACTTCAGTGACCGGAATGTTTTTAGAACTCATTGTTTTTCTACACTTTAAAGCATCAAGTTCTTGAATTACATCAGCAAGACTAAGATGATTGAGATCTTTTGTCTGCTTGATGATAGCCACGTTCATATCCCATGATTTCGGAAGTGAATTCAATAGCTTTTTGTTTATCTCAGATTTGGACAAGAAGATCCCAGCTATATTCATCTCGGTAGTAAGTGTAGTAAATCGCTGCAACTGAGTTTCGAGGGTTTCTCCAGGGATATAATCGAACATGTTGAAGTTTTGTCTTAACATCTCCTAACGACTCTCTTTCATGTTTTCAATTCCATCGTAAACTTCAAAAACTATTAAAAACACAACTAGAAGTCAAATTTAAAAATGCCCTTTGACTAAAAACTTCAAAAGTCAACCTTAAAAGTCAAATTTAAAAAGTAAAACTCAAAAGTCAAACTTAAAAGTCAAACCGAAAATCTAAATTTGAAAATTTAAAAGTCAAATGAGAAAGTCAAAGGTCAAGCTTTAAAGTCAAAGTCAAAATTTTAAGTAAAAAGTCAAAAATAAAATTCAAAAATTAAAAATTAAAATTTTTGGTTGAAAAAGAAATTTAAAAATGAAAGAAATTGATTTTTGGGCTGAATTTGACAAAATTTCGAAAGTTGGATGCGACTGGGAGTGTTTAAGTTTAATATTTCGGAGTTAAGTCACAAGAGGTCTGATGGTGGAGATGGAAAAGGCGCTGACTGGTGAATGGAAGGTCGTGGGTTCGATCCTTGCAGCCTTCAAAGCCGTTCCTATTTCGCGCTGATCAAAAATAAAATTAAAAATTAAAATTTTTGGTTGAAAAAGAAATTTAAAAATGAAAGAAATTGATTTTTGGGCTGAATTTGACAAAATTTCGAAAGTTGGATGCGACTGGGAGTGTTTAAGTTTAATATTTCGGAGTTAAGTCACAAGAGGTCTGATGGTGGAGATGGAAAAGGCGCTGACCGGTGAATGGAAGGTCGTGCGTTCGATCCAGAGAGTTCCCTTATGGTTTGATCAACATTAGATTCGTGTCCTTGAAGTTCATCAAAAAGTTGATAAGTTTCAACTTTTTCAAGGAACCTTTTCTTTGGAGACAAGATTTCACATTTCCCCATCCTTTGCTGAGACTATTTATGAATTTGAGATTGTACTACAAAGGAGTTCGGACAATCCCATGAGCAGTCACGTTGTTGACCACGATTCGGTAACGATTGGAGGTTGAGGCCACTGATTCACCAGGAGTGGTAGTGAATGTATCGAATTCGTTGAAAACTGAGGTGAGGCGCTTGTTTTTCATATTTTCCGAACCTTCAATTAGGTCCTGAAGAGTGTCCCAAATCTCTTTGACTGATTTACACAGTTTGATGTGCTCAAAGAGTGAAGGAGGAACACCAAACACCATTTCTGAGAAAGCAACTTGAATATGTCCTTTTACGAGGGTAAACGTGTTTACGACAGCAAACTATGTTTACGGTCCTGGCATGTATAAATAGTCTAGGAGTTGGTCTTTTGCATGGTTCGATGCTATGGAGTTTACGGCTGGTATTTGAGTTGTATCTGACGATTCAAGTGTTTAATCGTATGCAAGCTCAATTCATTCATCTTATTGTGTTATTCTCGTCTTGTGATTGTTTGATTACCAGTGAAAGATCCAGATTTTGACCTAACAATTGGTATCAGAGCAAAAACTGGCATCAAACTCATTCGATCGAGATATTGTGTGTGTTCAAGCTGTTATTCTCGCTGTTCGATCTTCAAATTTTACGTTCTAGGCATTGAAGGAACTGATTTTATCTGAAAACTCGAGTTTTGAAGGCTATTTGAGAGTTTACTGCCAACCGTAAACTCTGTTTACCCTCATAAAAGGACATATTCAAAAACCGTAATCTCTTAATATTCAAGCACCGTAAACAAGGTTGCAGAAAAGCAAACCCATAAACCATAAACTCAAAAACCGTGAACTTATATCGTAAACTCAGTTTACGGTCGCAAACATATCAACCGTAAACTCTCTTTAAGGCCGTAAACGCTTATTCTTCTAGATTAACCGTAAACCTTTTTGGAACCTCAAATCACTTCAATTTCAAATGGATTCTTAAAGTCAAACTCATTTTCAAGAACTTGATGTTGTTATGGGCACTACTACACGTATTCCAAGATTAATGTCTGCGGAAGGTTTTCCCGAGTGGAAGTACAAAATCGAGAAATACATTAAAATGAAAGATTTCAAGATCTGGAGAAGCATTCTTAGAGATCCTGTCAGAATTACGGTGGCTGTTGGAGGTCAATTGGTTGACAAATCTGTTGAAAACTACACTGATGAGGATTTTGAATTGATTGAGGAACAAGAAAGAGCATTAGCCACTTTAACCATGGCATTATCTCCTGATATTGCTCAAGGTTTTCGTGAGTACACTTCAGCTAAAGCTCTATGGGAAGCTCTTATTGAGGTCTATGAAGGAAATGAAGATATGAAAGAGAGTCGGCAAGATATGCTGAGACAAAAATTCTACATGTTCAACTACATTCCACAAGAGACTCTTGAAGCTCAATTGCAAAGGTTCACTACACTCACAACTGAAATGAATATTTCTGGGATTTTCTTAACCAAGTCAGAAATCAACAAGAAACTGCTGAATGCTCTTCCTAGATCATGGGATATGAATGTTGCTGTGATTAAGAAAACCAAGGATTTGAGTCGCCTCTCTCTTGCAGAAGTCATGGCGGTTATCAAGGCTTGTGACATTGATGACAAACAGAGAGAAATCAACCATGTGAATTCATACTCTACTGCAAATCTTGGAGTTTCATCCAACAATGCTCTATCATCTTTCATGACTTCCTCAGGTCAAGCTTCCATAGTTCAACAACCTCAGATTCAAACTTTCAATGTTGTACCATCCATCCCTCACCATCAAACTCCAAATGTGCCATTTACCATTCCTCAAGCTGTTTCTGCTCCCAATGTGTCAGCTGAAGCTTCTTCCTCTTCAAACTCCAATGAATCTGATGAAAATTTGGCTCTAGCGACTGGGCTAGTTAACTGTTACAATGCCTTTGTAGCTGGAGATCTTCCACCTCAGCTATCATTTGTTGATTTGGACCAAATACATCCTGAAGATGTAGAGGAAATGGACATTACATGGCAAATTGCCATGGCTGTTTTCAGAGCCAAACAATTTGCCAAGAGGAAAGGGAGAAACAATTAGGCCATGAATGCTGAAAAGAAGGTGAGATTCAATAAAAGCATGCTGAGATGTTTCAACTGCCACGAGCCAGGTCATTTTGCTCATGATTGTAGTGGGAAACAATCGTGCAGGAGCTACAGCTAATGGAGAAACAGCTATGGTTGCTCAATCGTTTGACTGGGAGGACCAAATTCAAGCCCTGAATCTCTCAGGACCAGAAATTGCTCACCTAGCTCAAATTGATGATGTTGCTTCAAAGAACACTAATGCTGATCCAAAAGCAGAGATGATGGAACTACAGTTTTCTCTGATGGTATCCACCTCTTCTGAGCTCAAGAAAAGCGAGGTAAATCTACTGTCTTGTTCTTTTGCTTGTAAAGAATATGTTACACTTCTTTGTAATGAAATTCAAGTTTTACGTAGGCAAGTAGAGGACCTTAAATATGAGGGTTATCAACTTAGGAAAGGAAAAAACCCCTTAAGGCCCAACTAGAAGCAAAAATAAAGGACTTTAGAAAAATTCAATAAGAATACAGTGAAAAATGTGAACTGTATGATTATGTTAAGAGACAATTTGATGCAGTAACCAAAGAACTTGACACTTTGAAAATTAAAAATGAAAAAATAGATGTTTGTTTCAAAAATTACACTGCGTCAAGTGAGACAGTTGAGTCCTTATATGACACCCAATTAAAATTCAAAGAAAATCAAAACAAGGGTCTAGGGTATGATAGTGTCCCTCCGCCTTTCAATCATAACTACATATCCATTCCTATGACATAGGACGAAATTGACAGGGAGTCACACCTTCGATATGGCAAACCTGCTGGTTTTGTTTTAGGAGGTTTTATTAACATTGAAAGTACTAATGTTTCTACTTCCTCTGCAGATCAACCATTAGATCAGGCAAAGCGTGAAGCTTGAGAATTTATTTCTGTTTCTAAACCTGATGTTTCTGTCATGAATAATTTTGATTGTGTTTCTGATGTTAAGACTGTAAATGTTTCTTGTGTTGACTCATCATCTGATACTGTTGAATTTAAATTTTTCGATATGTTTGATGAATTGTTTGGTAATTCTGATGCTTGTGATTCTCATGAGGAATCATCAACTCCACAAGTCAAATCAAATGAGGCACCCTCACTTATTTCTCAATCTAATTCTCATGCATGTTCTTCTAAGAAGAGTAAGAGTGTCTGTAAAGAAAATAAGTCTGAAAAATGCAATACAAGTTCAAATAATAAACATATTTGTTTTAATTGTGGTGTTGGTGGTCACATAGCTAGGAATTGTCAAAATAGGATCTTTGTAAACTATCTGTCACCAAGAGGGGAGAATGAGTCTCGAGGAAGGTCTTTAATTAGAAAATCCTCAAGAACTCGTTCTCGAAATAATGACCAGAAAGATAATAAAAACAGAAAAAGGGCTCGTTTTCAAACAAATAAAACTATTTTTACTAACAAAACTCAAAACAGTTTGCCAAAACCGAACAAGGCTCAGCCAAGATCGGTTTCGTCAAAAAGCAATTCTAGATCTTCTACAAGTTTTGGTAGAACATCCAGAAGGTCTATGTAAACTCCTATGAAGTCTATTTCAAAACCACCAGAGAATGTTGTAAAACCTAAACTTCAATGGAAGCCCAAATCGCTTTCTAATTCATCGTTACCACCCTCTGAAGTGATTAGAAATGAAGATCCTAATTTGCAAATTTTAAAATCTAAATCAGAAAAAGTGAAAAGGAAACCCAGGACAGTGATTACCTGGGTTCCTAAATCTAAATGATTCCGTTCATTTTGTAGGGACAGTTGCGGAGGAATGTCGTTCGTCCTTGGTACGTCGACAACGGCTGCTCCCTGCACATGACTGGAGACATCTCCCAATTGAGTGAAATTCAATCTTTTAATGAGGGTTATGTTTCCTTTGCGAGCGGAGATGGTGGAAAGATCACACAACGCAGAACTGTTACGAATGGAGTGCTGAGCTTCGAAAATGTCAACTATGCTCCCGAGTTAAAGCATAGTTTGTTGTGCGTTTCTCAGATATGTGACAAAGGTTACTCAACTCATTTTACTGATAAAGAGTGTATGATTCTCAAGCCTGGCATTGTCATCCCAGAAGAGTGGATTCTAGTCAAATCTAAATGGGATGGGAATGCTTATATCATCGATATGAACAACAATCTCCCTGAACAAGTCACTTATCTTTTCTCAAAGGTCTCCGAACACAATGCAATGTTGTGGCATCGAAGACTAGGTCATGCTAACGCGAAAAAACTGAATCGTCTTGCAAAAAATGAGATGGTCCGAGGCCTTCCTGTTAGAGACTTTATCACATTTAAAAAGTGTGTTTCCTGTGCTCAAGGTAAACATCATCGGAAACCACACCTGCCCAAGCAAGTCAATTCCATAAGTCAAGTGCTCCAATTGTTACACATGGACTTATTTGGACCGGTCAACGTCCTGAGCATTAACCAAAGCTCATACTGTCTCGTTGTAATCGATGATTTCTCTCGATATACGTGGGTCTTCTTCTTATCCAACAAAGCAGGGGTTGTTGATCTAATAAAGAAGTTCGTGGTGATGATTGAGAAGCAGACCAACAATCAAGTGAAGGCGCTTCGCACTGACAATGGAACTGAATTTAAGAATTCAATTCTTGACCATTTTTGCACAGAAAAGGGCATAGTGCGTCAATATAGCTCTGCTCACACGCCTCAACAAAACGGTGTTGCTGAAAGGAGAAATAGAACGTTGAAGGACGCCACAAGGACGATGCTGTGTGATTCCAAACTACCTGTTTTCTTTTGGGCCAAGGCGATTAACACTGCTTACTACGTGCAGAATCGTGTTTTAATCAACAAAGCACAGATGAAGACTCCGTATGAAATTCTTTATGGACACAAGCCTTCTGTCATCCATTTCCGTGTATTTGGCTGTCCTTGCACCCTTCTTCACTTAGATTCGAAACCTAAATTTAATGCCAAAGCTGATGACTGTTATTTTGTGGGGTATGCTGCACGCACTACGTATAGAGTTTACAACAAGAGGATGAAGCAGATCGTTGAGTCCTATGACGTGCGCTGATTGAAGGAGAATGAAACAGATGCTCGAGTGGGTCCCGACTGGCTATTTGATTACACATCTCTATTCAAATCAATTAATGTGTCTTTAGATAGTTCAAGTGGATCCGCCTCTGGTTTAAAGATTGTGTACGAAGACGATGACGAAGAAGTTGTCTACAGACCCCCATCGGTTGAGGGGGAGTTCTCTGCTTCTCGTGATGAAGAGTCCTCTGCTACACCTGACGGGGAGCCATCAGATAAACCATCTAGTCCAACGTCTAAAGTTCAAGATGGAACTCCTGACGCTGATGCTACACCTCTTACCCCTATTGAAA
This sequence comes from Lactuca sativa, assembly GCF_002870075.4. Lineage (NCBI taxonomy): Eukaryota > Viridiplantae > Streptophyta > Magnoliopsida > Asterales > Asteraceae > Lactuca > Lactuca sativa. Next base: position 337,061,782 of record NC_056627.2, on the reverse strand, counting down.
GAGAGTTCATGTCTAGAGATACTTCCGCTGCCACTTCTACTTTTATGGAACTACTCTTTCCTGAAGAAATTGCAAATGAGTTTGTAGCAGAGTCATCAAATAGGACTCAGTCAGTAGATGATGGAGGTCTCAACATTCACACTCTTCCTGTTTCTCTTAATGATATCAGCCAAGACATACCCTCCAGAATTCAATGCGACCACCCTATCGAAAATGTCATTGGCCAGCTTGGAGATGGAGTTAAAACCAGAAGTCGGAGTGGAGATGTTAATGCATGTCTCTACTCTTGCTTTATGTCTCAAATAGAGCCGAAGAACGTTGACATGGCTCTGAATGATCCAAGCTGGGTGGATGCGATGCATGAGGAGCTTAATCAGTTTGAAAAGCTCAGGGTTTGGAAGCTGGTTGATTTACCGAAGGGAAAAAGGGCTCTTGACACGCGCTGGGTCTATCGAAATAAGCAAGATGATTCGGGAGTGATTGTCAGAAATAAAGCAAGTTTAGTGGTTCGTGGGTTTCGACAGATTGAGGGTCTTGACTATACTGAGGTATTTGCTCCCATGGCTCGTTTGGAGGCTATTCACATCTTTCTCGCATATGCTTCTTACATGAATTTCACGGTTTACCAAATGGATGTCAAGATTACCTTCTTGTATGGCAAGGTGAAGGAAGAAATTTATGTTGATCAACCCCCTGGGTTTGTTGACTCAAAGTTCCCTAATCGTGTCTACAAGTTGGAAAAAGCACTGTATGGGTTACATCAGGCTCCTCGAGCATGGTATGCAACTCTCACAAAGCATTTGCTCAAGCATGGATACTCTCGCGGCACCATTGATCAAACTTTGTTCATCAAGCATGTGGGTAATGATCAAATACTTGTTCAGATCTATGTTGATGACATTATCTTCGGGTCAAATTGTCCACAACTTTGCAAGGAGTTTGAAGGCGTAATGAACAAAAGGTTTGAGATGAGCTCTCTTGGGGAGATGACCATGTTTCTGGGGCTTCAGGTCATACAATCTTCTACCGGAATCCTTATTCATCAAGCAAAGTATGTGGATGATATACTTGAGAAGTTCGGGTTCCGAGATGCGAAAACTGCTCTTACACCCATGGCGAAGAGACCTCTACTGGCTCCTGATCTTGAAGGCGAATCCATAGATCAGACATATTATCGATCGATGATCGGTTCGCTTATGTATCTGACTGCTAGTCGTCCAGACATAATGTTTGCAGTCTGTCAATGCGCATGTTTACAGGCCAATCCTAAACTTTCTCATCTCATTGCTGTTAAACGGATTTTTGGGTATCTCAAAGGTTACCCACAATTGGGACTTTGGTATCCGAAAAATCCAAAATTTGACCTTTATGCTTTTGCAGACAGCAACTATGGCGGGTGTGAGCTTGATAGAAAATCGGCGTCAGGAGGATGCCAATTTCTTGGAGATAGACTGGTCTCATGGCAGTGCAATAAGCAGCATACAGTCTCTACCTCAACAGCAGCAGCGGAATATGTCGCTGCATCTGCTTGTTGTTCTCAACTTATATAGATCCAACATCAGCTGTTGGACTACGGTTTGAATTTTCTAGAAACTCCAATTCATTGTGACAATGAGGCTGCTATTCAAATCACTAAAAATCCAGTCCAACATTCCAAAACCAAGCACATTGATATCAAAATTCATTTTATCCGAGATTGTTATGAGCGTACGCTCATCAGGTTAGAACATGTTCACACTGACAATAATGTGGTAGACCTGTTCACAAAGCCTTTTCATAAAGCTCGTTTCGATGTGCTTGTGGGATTTTTTAAAATGATTCGTTTTGAGGATTAATTTTTTTTAAATTGGCGCATCTTCAATCATTTCATTGTCTTCCATGCACAAATTTAGGGGGAGAAATAAACAAATAAAAAAAATCCAAAAACATAAAAAAAAATTAAAAATCCAAAATATTTTGTTTCTGTTTTATTGTTTTTTCGAAAAACTCTCAAAAATCCAAAAACATAAAAAATTCAGAAAATTAAAAAAATTATATTGTCGCTAATAGTCTTGTTTGCTGTTGAGGGAGATGTTTTGGGAAGTGATATTATCAAGTGGTAACAGGCAATCTGAGTCTGCGTAACGTACCTAAAGTTGAAGGGTCTATGCTCTGGTTTGATGCGTCGGTAGGCACGAAAATTTTTAAATGGACATGACTAGGCAGAATTGAACTTAGGACATTTATAGACTTGACAAATCTTGACCTAGTTAGATCCGTTCAGCCTGACAATATGACGCTCGGATAGGTTAAGCAGGGAGATATATATGGGAATCTACTTGTCACATTAATTGAACCCGTACTTGGAACCGTGGTTTAAATTTTCCTCGATGTGCGGATTCTGTCCTTAATTCCGGTTGGATGGGGCGACTGGTAAATTTCGATAAATTAGGTCTGTAGAATATCATTTTCTTTCTTTCCTTCTGTTAGTTATATGTTGTCTCCTTTGCGTGACTTCCAATCCGACCCGGTACACAACATATGCAACTCTATTTCTCTACATGTTATATATGTGAAATACTTCTTATCTGTTAGCCATATGCTGTCTCCTTTGTGTGACTTCTAATCCGACCTGGTACACAACATATGCAATCTTCTTCTTCTCAACCCATCTGAAGTAATAAGTAATAGAATTCTGAATCTATCCTCTCTCTGAATGGTTGTCTGCTCACCCAGTGTAAGGAGTACTCTGGAAGTTCTTGATGGCTGGGGCATATCAAGAAGCGGGAAACACGTTCTAGTACACTTAAAATTGAGCACATACAGATTGTCTAACAACTTTGATCCCATTATCACAAGATTAGGTCAAAAGTTTACTTACACGTATTATTTAGTTAAAATTTCTTTTATTTTATTTTTTTAGGTTATTTTATTTTTTACTTTTATTAATTAGAGACAATTTTTAAATTTTTAAATTAGGATTTTTTTTGGTTAATTTTAATTTTAATTTTTTTTTAATAATTCTCAAAAAGTTTTATTTTTTGAAAATTTTGTTTGGAAATTGGACTGGAAACCTAACAGAGTATGCGGTTTGAAAAAGTCAAAGAGGTATAAAAGTGGGAGTTTACCCCAGCAAACTCTCTTTACCACCTCCCTCATTCAAAAACCATAAACTGTCCCCTGTTCTCTCTAATCTTCGAAAATCAGGTGTTAGCTTTCTCAAAATCGTTTAGTCCACGTCAAAGGTACATCAATTCCGACCATGAACTTGTAATTTTTTGTTCGAATCGACTTAGAATCATAGGAGTAATTTGTGTTTGAAGTCTGTCGGAGTTTACGGTGTTAGAATGTTCATACCCCGTAAACTCATACACCATAAATTCATAGACCGTAAACTCGTTTGGCTTCATAGACCGCAAACCCGTTTTTGACCTTTGCGACCGTAAACAGTCTCTTGGTCTTATGACCGTAAACTAGGTTTGACCTTACGACCGTAAACCCTGTTTACGATCTGTTGACCTAGTTTGACCATAAACTATATTTTGACCTCTGTTGACCGTAAACCCTTGTTGTCTTGGTTGTTGGGGAAATTTAAGAAAACTTTGAGCATTTCAAATTTAGATATCATGTTTTTCTTACTTGGCTTGTTTAAGTGCAGATAATGGCATATCTTAAGACAGCTGAGATGCACAACCTTGCAATAGTGTTGGATGATCCACCTGCGGCTCACAGAGATTTCATATCCATGATGTACCGTCTTCGAGAGTGCTGCTTGGCTTATGCAATCACAGTGAATCCTGTCATTTATGAAAGTCTTATTCAAGAGTTCTGGAAATCAGCCAAGATGACCGAGAAGAATAAAGAAGTAATTATTGAATCTGTAGTGCAAAATTGCAAAATCAAGATTTCGGAGCAATATATCAAAGACACATTGATGATCCTTGATGATTCTGATTATCCAACAGAAGCTGATGCTGAGGAAATTCCAAAAATTCTTGAAAGGATGGGATATGAGGGTTCTTATCCTCCTACCGTGAAAAAGCTCTTGCCTCCTTACTGGCGCTTCTTGGCTCATGTGTTCATTAGTTGCGTGTCAGGACGGAGATCGGGAGCAGATGAGATCTCAATCAGAAACATAGGAGCGATTGTATCTTTGGCATCCAGAAACAGATTTAACTTTTCAAAGTATATCTTTGATGAGTTTTTAGTAAACATTGGTGCCATGAATCGAGGAAACAAAGACGCTTTTCTGATGTATCCCCGATTCATTCAAGCTTTCATTGATGATCAATTTCCGGACATGGTCAAGTCTGGTGAAAAGATGCATACAAAGTCCTTAGGCCCCCACACTGTTGGTCTTATCAAACAAAATCGAAAGGGCAAAGTGGTATTTCAAGGTCTACATCCCTTGGTGAAGTTCGGACAATTTGCAGAGATCAACGAGTCTTCCGAATCCCATGAAACTTCTGAGAAGACTCTATCAGATCTGACTTCATCAGAAAAGGTGTCCTCTGAATTTATCATCACTGCTTCCAATCATGAAAATGACTAGAATCCTGCTCCAAAGACTCAAGTTGATGATGAACTCGAATTGCAATCTGTTCAAGTTCAGAGTGACTACAAATGAGGGTTCGAGAAAAGATGACAAAGAAGATGAGAATGTTGATTTAACGGGATTTGATAGAGATGATATCCCTCAGAACTTTGGTGGAAATGACAACTTTCTGTCTGAATTGAACCTCGATAATTTGCTTGACGATGTCAATGAAGTGGCTCCTGTGACCACTGACACAAGGGTAGAAGAAGATGTTTTCATAGTCTCTCCTCCTGTTTCAAATCCTACGGCAGAAATAGTAATTTCTACGGTGACAATGTCAGGGATTCCTCCCCTTGACACTGGTCTACCTACATCCATGCCAATGGAAGAAGATCTCACCATTTCTCAAGCCACCCCTCCTCCTATCAAACATCGTAGACTTTTACTGAGGTTAGCAACTCAGAGTACAACGACCCAAAGTGCTACAGCTCCACCAACAATCACGCCAGCTATTCTCTCAGCCGAACCCATTAGTGAGGGCCCCAATACTATATTTGAAGCTAGTGGTACCTCATTTCTAGCAGATCCTTCATCTCCTAGACCAAACAAAGACGATGCCTCTGTCAAGCTAGCTCATCTGTTAGCTGAAGATCAATTTTCGACACCACCTCCTCGTGGCAAGGGGATCTTCATCGGAGGTGACAACACAAGAGATGACTCCCCCTCTCTCCATGGACTTCAAAGCCAGCTCGACGCCATTAAACAGAAAAATGTAGAACTTGATCAAAGAAATATTGAGCTAGTTATCAAGATCGCAGATCTCCAATCTGAAAATACAGAGCTCAATATTCAAATGGACGAACTTAATGAAGAAAATACTCTAAAGTCAAAGCAAATTGCAGATCTTCAGACACAATATGGTCGTCTGGCTGCAAGCTTCCTAGAGTTGCAAAAGAAGCTTGAAGGCAGGTTTGGTGATGATTTCAGGACAACTGCTGATGAACCTCATGTCGATTCCCCTGTTCCAGATACTCACCATGTTGATGCTCCCATTTCCTCTCAACCAATCAGATCCCCAATCGTTGTAGATCGTTTTGAAGTGGATCCAGAACAGGCCTCCAGAGCTGCAAAGGCAAAAGGTGTTAAAAGAAAGAAAGCTGTTGATAAATCGACTGACAAAAACAAATGGTTATTTAAAAGAAGTGTGGATCATAAATCACCTTGGGATAGGCCTCGCATAACTTTCACTGACCTAAGCACTCAAACTTTCAGAGACAAATATGGTGATAGGTCAGGAATTATATCATGGGGATTTCATGATACGCAGGATATGTTTATGGTACGAAGGAAGAGCGGGAATAAAGAATTATACAAGGATGCTCATGATTTCCACTCCTTTACCAAGGTTGATCTTATTGAGTTATCCAAATTTCCTTTCTCAAATCTGTCGAAAAATCCCAAAGCCAGCCAATTCAAATCTTTCTTGGAAGATCAAGTGGCTAAGGGTTTTCCATCAATAAAAACTGCGGAGTCTTTTGTTGAAGTTCACAAGCATGTTTTTGATCACGAAACCAACAAGCCTATTCGGGCAGTGATGTGGCCTGCCACTGCTCAAGTCAAACACATCCCTGTTCCTCAAAATTGTCCTGATTGAACTCTACACTCTATGAACTATTGGGTGTATGATGAAGCATCAGATGCTGCTGTTATCAAGTTCAAAGAAGATTGCATTCACTTGTATGAAAAAAGGGATCTAATCCAGTTTGGTGAGCGGGACATTCATCAGCTTGCAAGTCATCAGATTATTGTTGTTGATGAGTTATTTGAGCCTGCTGCAAAGGAATATACAAGGATGGTGGCTACGATTATCAACAAGAGAATATGGAATGGAGATATGGGGAGATCCGATGTCCTGGTTGTTGACAAAGAAAAAATCCAAGCCTGCTCCAAACCAAGGGGGAGATTGAAGGGTCAAGTAAATGGTTTGGGCTAGGGTTTGCATGTGATTTGTTTTGGTTTTATGTCTGTAATTGCACTTTTATGTTGTTTGGTATTTTGTGTTGTTTACGACCGTAAACACGTTTACGGCCATAAACGTGTTTATGGCAGCAAACTATGTTTACGGTCCTGGCATGTATAAATAGTATAGGAGTTGGTCTTTTGTATGGTTCGATGCTCTGGAGTTTACGCCTGGTATTTGAGTTGTATCTAACGATTCAAGTGTTTAATCGTATTCAAGCTCAATTCATTCATCTTATTGTGTTATTCTCGTCTTGTGATTGTTTGATTACCAGTGAAAGATCCAAATTTGGACCTAACAATATCATCTACAATTAGAGGAGTTAGATGAGTTTCATCTTGACCCATAAGCTGAGCAGCAGCATCTCTCACAACTATTTTTACAGGAACATGAGGACCTTCTTCGACAGATCTCCAGATTTCTTCACCTTTATCTTTGTCTAGTAAAAATCTTTCCATTATATCTTTCCAGTGATCACATTCTTCCACAACTAGTAATGGGGAACGTGTAGGGCCATCCACATTATTTGTGATTTGCATTGAAATCATTTGCTGAGGATTAGAAGCAGCCATTGAAGTTAAGATATCTTCAAGCTAAAGTGGTATATAAAAGAACTTTTATCCTTATCATAGAAATGGTTGAAATACCAAGGTGTTTTCAAACCAAATATAATCCAATCTTTTGGATTCAAAGGACAACCACTCAAGCTCTGATACCAATTGTGAGAACAAAATAGATCTGATGCGCAGGGACAAGGTTTGAAAACTCAAACCTTGAGTGAATGCTTAAGATCAATGTTTGCTTACTAATAAATGTTCAAGTCAAGGCTGGAAAGACCAGTCAAGTCTAAGATAATATACTCAACAAATGATCAAGTCATAAATGAAGTATGAGAATAAATAATCAAGGTAAAGCTAATAAATGAAGAACAAGAAGAATGTTTGAAAGAAGTCTTAAATAACTTATTAAGTGCCAAAGGTTAAGTGAATGATCTATATTTGAGTTTACATTGAAAGCTCCTATAAATAGGAGTGAAGGTTACAACGAATTAACTACAAAGCTTACATAGTATTGGACAATAGAAATGTTTCTAACATTCTGATTGTCTAATATTATAAAAGACTACGTCCTATGAATAGTTACATCAATATAAAGACAAATTTAATCAATGCATGAAGACAAAAAAAAAATTGTGACCTCGGATCTTCATCCATTCCGGACATGAGAGTCATTCTATAATGTCTTCAGCTTGTCATCTTCTTCTCTTCTGGTCCGGACAAATTCCAAACCACTCTTCAAAGTTGACTCCGGACCGTGTACTTTGGAATTCAGACTTAGGATTGCTAGAGGTTCACTTTCAGGTTCCAACACCTGATATATAACTTGATCTCATTTATATTTCCTTACTTTTCCGCATTTAAATATTCCACAACTAACTATCTAACAACTCTAACTTCTTATTATTGTTGAGCTTTAAGATTCTTTGAGATTAAATTTATTCCGCAATCTATAACTTGTTCTAACGTTTGTTCAAGTGTGTTTCTCAAAAGTTTTTCTCTCAACAATTGGTATCAGAGCCAAAGCGGTTGCTTTTTGAACATAACTCTGATTTTGAAAACCTTTTATACCACTAAAGCTCGTTTTCTCAAAAATTTCAAAACAAAAAAAACAAAGGAAATATGGAACAAGCATTATCACTAAATGTTTCCAACAGTGTTGGTGGTTATAATCAAGCCCCAATACTTGTCGCAAATAAGTATCATTGCTGGTCCCAAAGGATGGAGAGGTATCTGAAGAGACTTGGAAGAGATGTATGGAGATCCATAGAAGAAGGACTTCATGTCCCTACTCTCACTCCAGTTTAAGCTGATGGTACTCAAGCCAGACTTGGAGGAGCCCAAGCTGCAATGAACCGTCCCACTAAATATGATATTGATAAAATGGAAAGTGATGCAGTTGCGTTCTATGAAATCTCATGCGGAGTTTCTCCTGACAACTTTGACATTATCATCAATTGCAAGTCAGCCAACGAAATCTGGGATGTTCTCAAAAAACTTGTATGAAGGTTCTGAGCAAGCTCAAGATAAGAAGCTCACCATCACACTCAACAATTTCAGCAACTTCAAAGCTCATGCTGGAGAAAGTCTTGAAGACTCCTTTAAAAGATTCAACCTGATTGTCACAATGTTATCAAATGCTGGCAGCATCCGAAGTAATCATGAAACAAATCTTCAGTTTCTCAATGGTTTGGGTAAACACTGGACTACAGCAAAAATGATAGTCCAAGGTGATAGAAAGATCAACTCTTTATCCCTTTTCAAGCTATATGGCGGGCTTTAGGTACAACAATCAACTATGCTAAAAGACTGTGCAAACTTTGGAGGACCACTTGCTCTCATAGCTCAAGCCCCTCAAAGCAAAAAAAAATCCAACTTTACTCTCCCTCGTATGACAATACACCACAGTCATACAAAGTTGATTCGGAATATAACAATGAAGGAGATTTTCAAAATGCTATTACCTTAGTTAGCCAATAGTTCAACATGCTACCACCTTCATCTTTTTGCAAAAATCAACAGTTCATTAAACCTCCCTTTAACCGTAACTTAAATCCACAGACCAATCATTCTCGATATCCCAAAAATTCTCACCCCACTCACCAGTCTCCGAAATCTTAGAACACTCATCAATCCAAAAATGATGTTGTCATTTATCACAAATGCAACAAAGAAAATCACTTTGCAAAAGATTGTAAAGCCAATGTGGTGAAGGACAGAGCGTTCCATCTTAGAATGGCTCAAGAGATGGAAGAAAAGGAGAAGGCAACGACCTATGTGGCCCAAGTTAAAAGGGATCATCAAGTTTGGTCCTTAGGAAATGAAGATGAAGATCTCAACAACATCAAGGGCAATGGAAAATTTTGCATGATGGAAACTGCTAATGAGGATGGGTAAGCCAACCTAGAGAAAAACTACTGTTACATGGCAAAAGATGGGACTATGAGCATCGTTGAACAGGTAAAACTCATGATCCAATCTAATGATTACAACATGTATGATTGTCAACCATTATTAGACAACCTTAATGACACTTGTGTTGTCGTCCTTTAGACTATAACAAGGCCTTAGACGAGAAGAACATAGTGTCCCAAGAAATGTTTCATGTTAGAGGATGACTAGAAGACAAGAGACTCAAAGTTGCAATGTTAGAAAGAGACTTAGTGTTAGAAAAGGATGCCAGAATGTTATGTGAAACTCAGTTAGGAATAGAATTAAATCAAAGGGATCTAGCCTAGAAGGAAAATGTACGTTTAAATTTGTTAATCGGAAAATTGTTTAATGAAAGTGAAGCCATTGAAAATCTTGTTACTAATGGGATTGTAGATAACACATACAATTGGAGTTTGTCCAATGGATATTCCACCACAAAGGATTCATCACCCCGATTCAACAAAGACCGTCCCTATATCCCTCTTGATCGAGAGTTTCATTTCCATGTCAATGAAAAAACATTCCCTAAAGGCATTAGAGCCCACTTCGGCAGACTTCATAACCTGAGCAATAATTGTGTCATCGAGGAAATTCTTCCTGAAACCTTGGATCATCCATGTGATCAAGTACCTATCACTGGCACAATTTGTCCCAACTCTCAGGCATCTTCAATTGTTGATGAAGAAATCCTTATGGAAGGACCCAAAGTTCTTGAGAACTGCCCACCTTTATCCTCATACCATAGTCCCACTAAGGAACCATCTTTGACGTACTCTGCGGTAGTCTAGTCTTCTTTACCGCAGACCGCAGTTAAGATCACAGTGACCATTCATCCCATTCTCCATGAGTTACCCATAGAAAATTTTGAATGCGGTCAATGCTCTCAGAGTCCGGAATCTTCTAGTTCAGATGACTTAAGTCCATGTTTTCGAAAACAATCACAACTTTCCAAGAAACCACAGTTGAACGCTTTTGACTCCAGTTCTCCAAAAACTCGAGCAAATAAGAACTTAGATCCCATGGTAAAAGGCAGGAAAATGATTTCAAAAACAAAAACAAAGTTTCAAAACAAAAGAGTCATGAAAAATCTGTTTCCTCCAATCGTTTTTCAAAAGGCACTACAGTCAAGGTATTAGACAAAAGGGATTATACAGTAAAAAAAAACTTATTTTCTAACCCTTCTGACAAATCCCATTAGAAATTTAAATCTTTTCAAAGATATCATTTTCAAAACAATTCCTTGGACGATCCAAAATGGAAAGGAATTTTTCCGACTCCTACACCTTTTAAGTCACATCAATTCGTTAAAAGGACAAAACCGAGGAGGAAATCAAATGCCCAAACCTTTTCAAATCCCAAGTGCAACTCAGTCAAGTCTCATTCTTAGATTGGTCACAAGCCTCACACCACACCTTCTGGACCGCTGACCAGGTACGGTGTCTGGCTAAATGAGAATAATTTTACCTTTGAATTTTATCATCATAAAAGGCCATATCAAGTCCAACCTCGTAATCCTCCAAAAGCTCATAATTCTCCAAAACCTCGTAATACTCCAAAAGTTCACAAACACCCAGGTCTAGGTCTCAAGATTGATACGAAACTTGTCCCTGAACCTTGTATTCGTGCATCTAGTCAGAATAATTCTAGTTTTTCCCTGGGCTCCAAACTCGTTTGAGTGCCCAAACTAGCCGTATAATTTTGCAGGCAATGTGCAAGGAGGAACAAGAAGAGGAGTGGTTGATTGATAGTGTCTGCTCCTTGCACATGACCAGAAGGTTAGAATACCTTTATGATTTCAGGCCTATATGTAACATTGGAAATGTCACATTCGGCAACTATGCAAATGGAATAAGTAGTGGCTACGGTGTGTTAACAACATGGAACTTCTCAATACAAAATTTTGCTTATGTAGAAGGCCTTAAGCATAATCTCATCAGTGTAGGCCAACTATGCAAAGCAGGCCATCGAGTTGAGTTTGATAATGAGAACTGCTACATTATGACAAGTGATAGAAGCAACTGTTTGATCAAATCCAAGTCCAGAGGATCAATGTATCCTTTGTATGTCTCATTGATCATTGAGAAACCAAAGTTGTGTTTTATATCCAAAGAAGTATCAAAATTTAGCTGGTTGTGACACCTCAAGGTGGCTCATCTAAACTTTAGATATATCAACAACATTTTCACCGGAGAACTTATCCAAGGTCTCCCCATTCTAAAGTACAACAACGATACACTCTGCCCTGCTTGTGAGTGTGGTAAACAATCAAAGGGAAGCCATCCACTGGTGATTGATTCATCAATTTCATAAACCTTAGAGCTCTTGCACATTGATCTCTGTGGTCCATCTACCGTAGCCAGTCTCCATCACAAAAAGTATATACTGGTTATAGTTGATGACTTCACTCGTTTCACTTGGGTCTTCTTCCTGAGACTCAAATCCGAAACACCGCAGGTTCTGATCAACTTCCTTAAAGAAATTGTACTTAAAATCAAGTTACCAGTACGAAGAATCCGAAGTGAAAATGGAAACGAGTTTATGAATCATCTCCTGAATAATTTCTTGGTTTCCAAAGGCATTAGTCACAACTTCTCAGCTCCTTACACACCACAATAAAATGGAGTTGTAGAGCGAAGAAACCGCACTCTAGTCGAAGCAGCCAGATCCATGTTGAATTTTGCAAATCTTGCTCTATACTTCTAGGCCAAAGCAGTGGCAACTGCGTGCTTTTTTCAGAACATAAGCATCATTTGAAAGCGTCTAAACAAAACTCCTTATGAGGGCCTGAACAACCGTAAACCAAATGTCAGATTCTTTCACATCATTGGATGCATATGTTTTGTTATCAACAACAAAGATCACCTTAACAAATTTGTACCCAAATCCGATGAAGGCATTTTTCTTGGCTACTCCACCAATAGAGTAGCCTATTGGGTTCTCATAATATGTACAAGACTGATTGTAGAAAGCTTCGGCGTTAAATTTGATGACTATCATGTCCGCAACACTACTCCTTCAACTGAAACTAAGTTCATTCTGGAAAATGATATCCCAGTCTCCTTGGGTCCTCTTAACATAGTTGAGGTTAACTATGATGATATTTTCGACCTTGTAGAAACTGCTTGCCTCTCTGAAATTCTTGTGTCTCCTGTAGCTCAACAACAACAGGCCGAAGTCTCTGGCCCAACTCTATCCGAAGATTTGTCACTCAAAACTTCCACCTCATCGGTTGAGGGGGAAAGTTCAACTTCGGTTCAAGTAACAAGCATCGAGGTTCCAGTACTCGAAAAAATAACTCTGGTTTCTAACCGTAGAATCCAAATCCCATCAACTATCTCCTCAGACTCTGACGATGAAGAAATAGAGAACATCGACACAAGAATTGATTCAAGGATTGTCACTCACTCATCAATCCAGGGGGAACCATCTCAGGTTCAAGGGGAACTCCCATCCGCAATCAAGGTGGAACCTCAACCAAATGATGATCAAACACCTTCAGTCCAAGACAACTCTACGGGATGGTAAGAAGTCAAGGGGGACTGCCTTCCCCAATTGAAGATTTTCCTGGTATCGCAGACATTTCCTCCACTGCGGCCGCTGATCATCTACAACCTCTCCTGCATGTATGGACGAAGAACTACCCACCTGGACAAATCATTGGTAAACCATCAACTCGATCTTCCAATGATCTAACGGATCACTATCACTACCCGGCCTTCATGACTGCAGCCGAACCTTGATCCATCAAGGAAGCTCTTCTAGAGCCCGACAAGATCACTGCCATGCAAGACGAACTAGCCGAGTTTGAAAGAAACAAAGTGTGGCAACTAGTACTGAAGCCAAAAGGTCACACTGTTGTTGGAACAATATGGGTGTACAAAAAAAAACTTGATGAATTCGGTGCTGTCTTGCGAAACAAAGCAAGATTAGTTGCTAAGAAGTATAGTCAACTGGAAGGTCTTGACTATGATGAAACTTATGCCCTTATAACTCAAATGGAAGCCATACATATCTTTTTGGCATATGCGACACATAAGAACATAAAGGCTCATCAAATGGATGTAAAAAGTGCCTTCCTGAATGGTAAACTGAAAGAGGAGGTTTACTTACAACAACCTCCATGCTTCGAAAGTCAAGATTTCCCAGATTATTGTTACAAACTTGAGAAAACAATCTATGGTCTTAAACAAGCACCTAGGGCGTGGTACGAAACTCTCTCCGAGTTTCTTTTCAGGTCCGGATACAAAAGATGTGTGATTGACCGCACATTATTTAGAAAGGCAAATGGTAATCACCTTATGCTTGTACAAATCTATGTGGATGATATCATATTTGGATCAACAGATCAGGGTATGGTGGATGAATTTGCAAAACTCATGACTAACAAGTTCCAAATGAGCATGAATAGAGAGATTAATTTCTTTCTAGGACTCCAAGTGAAACAAGTACCTCAAGGGATACTCATTCATCAGGAAAAGTATACCTCTGAACTGCTGAAGAAATACGCAATGGACAACTGTTCCTCAGCCAAGGTTCCTATGGCCTTTGGATATAAGATTTATGATGATTCTTCCGGTGAATCAACGGATCACAAAACTTATAGAGGAATGATTTGTTCTTTGATGTACCTCACCGCAAGTAGCCAAGGTTCCTATGTGCCAGGTACCAAGCCGATCCCGAAGTATCGCACTTGACCACAGTCAAGCAAATCCTCATACTTAAAAGGAAGCAATGCTCTAAGCCTATGGTATCTTGCAGGAAATGATTTCAGCCTTCAAGCATTCACAGATGCGGATCATGCCCGATGCAGATTGGATAGAAAGATTACCTCTGGTGGTTGTCAATTTCTTTAAGGAAGACTGGTCAGTTGGTCCTCAAGAAAACAAAATTGTGTGTCTTTGTCTACAGCAGAACCTGAGTATGTGGTCGCAACCAGCTGTTGTTCCTAAGTCTTATGGATGAAAACCTAACTGATGGACTACCGATATAGAATGCCGCGGATACAGATTTATTGTGATTCAGAGAGTGTCATAACAATTTCCCATAATCCTATTCACCACTCGAATACGAAACATATCGAACTCCGGTATCACTTCATCAAAGACCACATTCTCAAAGGTAACATCGAACTGATTTTGTCAATACTCACGAATAGATTACTGATGTGTTTATAAAGGCACTTGATGCAACAAAACTCAACAATTTTCTGCAAATGTTAAGGATGATGAATCCAGACCCGCAATTCTTCTTGAATTGATTGGTACCGCAGACCACCTTTGGTCACCGTTGCTGTCCTAGAGTAATATATCTATCATACATGGTTTCAGTACTCCGCATACCACAACGATATATCAAACTTATATTCCTTGGGTCTTTATTACTTGTTGTTTTTGATCTTTTATCAAGTGTTCTTTTCAGATCTTGCTACCGCCGTAACACTGCCTTCCAATACAGTCATTAAACCATCCGCAGTCACTGTTAATGAATCATCAAACATTTCATAAATTCACTGATAATATTGTCTGCTATTTAATGATCTTCATTAAATAAAATTTCTTCACTAAATATTTAATTCAAACATTCGTTTTGTAGCATACTACGTTTCAGTTCTTTAAAAAGCATATTTTCTGTGTCAGACCTATTTTAGGTTAAATGACAAATAAATCTCTTTTCCAAATAAGACATCTTTTAAGAAATCTCTTTCCTTAACCTATCACTTCTCATAGCCCCCAACTGTCTAATCCGTTTCAACTTCCTGTTTATATTCAATGGGTTTTACACCCTCACCACACGATCTTCAAACGTGCCGTGATGGTACTGACATTCATTAAATGTCCATTTTAAAAAAAAAATATCTTTTTTTGATTTCATTGTATGTGGCTGATAATGGTTAAAACGCAAGGGTTTTTAACATTAACAACTGAATATAGGGTAAATCCAATACACTTTTGAAATCCGCTTCCATTTACACCATTTTTCCCTCCGAAGAAAGCTTTATGCTTTCTGAACACTCAAAGACGATTATTCTCTTCTTCACCTTCTTGCACTTTGTTTTTCTGCAAGTTCCTAAAGCTTTTCGAAAATGGTGAAATCTGGTATTTTGAAAGAAGCAATCAAAGGCTTCTTGTTCTTGAAGACCAACTAGTTCCGATTTAACAAACAGGAACCAACCTCCATCGATTGCATCGAGCAATTTTCGAGTTGTGTTTGAAGATCATCCTTCATACAACGAAGAAATACCTTTGATGATCAACTTCTTGATCTCACACCCACTATTCGGCGCCTTCAACTCCTTCAATGACGTCGTTCCCATACCCACATTGTTCAAATGTGCCTTCTCTGCCTTTCGCCCAAATTCAAACCCTCAAGAAGTTTATCTGAATTTGATCGGCAATTCTTTAGTTATTCTGAGTAAAGCCAAGTTCTTGGATGCAATTAATCTTTGTGTTCTTCACTCAACAAAACTCTACTCTCCTAGCACTAATGACATCATCTCAACCCTATACCAGATGGGTATCAGAAGAAATTAAAGGGCATTTGGGAGTTCAAGAAGAATCAGCTCCCCGTAGTGTGGCAATACGTTTGTCACTTTGTGATTCGGAGTGTCTCTGGCAGAACCGAAGGAACTAATAATACGGGACTTAAGTTGTTGGAGATTGTGTGGAGCATCTTTATTAGGAATGTAGTCAACTATGGACAAATTCTCTAGGATGATTTTCTACAGCACGTTCCCAAGGAGAATCCAAGAGAAGACCCTACTGAACTCACCTTTGCACGCTTTTGGTCTCTCTACATCTTGGACCTTCACAAAGATGCAAAGCTTGACATGGGTGCAGACACCAATCTCTTCGCCACACGCAAACTAAAAAGGAACACTTTTTCAAAGGATCAGTCCCTTTTGGACCATTGAGACAAGTAACTTTACACATCTTGATATATGTAAGACTTGAAACCCAAGAAGTCAATGATCACATAGAGGCTGCAAATTGTACTAACACATACCATTCTTACCCGCCTCATATCAGTCAGGCAATTGTTCTCTCTTCAAAACTGTGACAACCCTATATTGTTCCAAAAGCAATGTAACACTCAAAAGTCAAATACAACGAAAACTATTTGGAATCAACGAAATTAACCTCAAAAATAAAGTGTTCAAATATCTAAATTGGGATGCATCAAAAGATGGAAGCCAGAATTACACCAAACGTAATTCAGGATTACACCCAGCGTACTCAGGCGCAGGGTCGAGTCCCATCGGCTGCAAGCCCTACGCCTAGCTAGACCCGAGTCGTAAGCCATGACGCAAAGTTATGCCCAGCGTAACCGAAGTACGCCCAGCGTAACGCGTACACCCAACGTACTCCGGTGGTACGCCCAGCGCACTCGCACCTTCAGCCCTATAAATAAAAGGCATAAACTCCGGATTTTGGCACATCTCGCTCAAACTTTCACTCACTCTAACACACTCTTACGTACCAGAGACCATCCCGATGCCCTCGGTTCCACACTCGAGCCCCCGACGAAGGTTCTACGCTACCGAGATCCCCAAGAAGCTCGAAGACGCAACTTTCCGCGGTTGAAGTTTTGCTCGACTCTAGTCCCACTCTCTTTAAACCGAACAAGTGAGTTCATACCCCTACTTTTCAAGTCTGTTCATGTTTTAGGGGGGAAATACAAGTACAATACAAGAAAACGTACCATTTTATAAACATCAATGCAACATCTATCTTATTATTTTTCGATACCAACATCTTACTTTACGTATAAAGTTTAGTATATCACCAAGTTATTTTCACCAAATGGAACATACTTTCTGAAAAACTATAATGGGTATAGTTTGCGAGTTATTCATACATTCTTACGTATACATCTTGAAAAACGAAATACTTTCATCTAAAGTGAAATAAAGACTTTCTTATCGTAAATCTATTTATACTAAGTGATGTGAGATATTCAAACTTCAACGTACTCTTATGTATGCATTTCAAGTCCTGTATTATAAGCCATACTCTCTTGGAGGGAGAGCGTGATACTTGTGTATAGATCTATACGGGATTGACAACCCCGCACCTAAACTGTTAGCTACAGTTAGACCGGCAGGTCTGGGGTGACAAATGTCATAACACTACAACACCTGAAGAATGTTGTTATAGGCAGTCTGTGTCAATAGTATGGTTATAAGACTCACACGAAAGTATAAAAACAAGCTTGATTTACGAGATTCATACATGCATTCAGTATTTACATTATTTTGAGTACAAAACTTATCTTTATCATTCAAATACGAAAGATACTAACGCCCTCCAACCTTGGGAACTTTTCAAATTATATGTGGAAAATATTGGATTTTCTAAAAACCACGTTCGTCGATTTTCGTCCAAAAAGAAATACTTTTTCAGTACAAAACACTTATGAACTCACCAACTTTATTGTTGACACTTTTTCAAAACCACTTGTATTTCTCAGGGAATCAGTAATACAAGTAACTACCAGCTTTTGAAGAAGGAACGCTAAAGGCGTTTATTATCAAACATTTTAAATCATCATATTGTAATACTCTTTTGGAAACATGTATAACGCAACAATGTACGTTTTTATTATATATATATATATATATATATATATATATATATATATATATATATATATATATATATATATATATATATATATATGATGGTTTGTTACTTTCTTTACGATATTCAATTGTTATGGTACTATGTGAAGTCATCCACCCCCGAATGTTTCCGCCATTCTGGTTTGGGGGTGTGACAGATTGGTATCAGATCATTGTTTATAGTGAACTAAGTATATCGAACCACATAAGATATACAAACTATAAATGCAAAGGGGACCAAAAACCCTCTGACAAAACGTTTTCATAAATAATATATTTTCTTTTGAAAATATACATTTTTACTCGCATGCATCGGTCTCGTATCATAACAAAGTTTTCTAAAAAGTATTAAGGCAAGTTGCGACACTACGATTGAGCCTCGAGGTATGTAATCAAATCGAGAATAAATATAGCCTGATCAACTATATTTATCCTGGATTTGACCAACGTACGTCGAGGAATGGTCGTAGTGGAAAAGAAGTCAAAAAATTACCAAATAAAATTTCTAGACTCGCAAAATTTGAAATACTATATTAGTATTGTTATAAAATAAGGGGACAATGAAAAACTCGCACACCATAAGATATAGTTAAAATTAGGATGCCGTTAAATAGAAATTTCCTTTCTTATAAAAATCTTATACCTCTATCCTAGTACAGACAAAATGGCCGGATTCCATATACCGGGAGATCCCTACTACCCAAACCAAGGTAACGGCGGATGGATAGAAGAAGATCCGGAAGAAGACCCGGAGGAAATAGAAGAGGAAGTCGAAGAGGAATTCGAAGTTGAAGAGGAAGTCGGAGAGAAATTTGAATTCGATGAGGAAGTCGAGGAAGAAGAAGATATTTTGGATGGAACAGACTCCAAGCCGGAAATAATCAACCCTCCCGCTCCCCGTACTCCCGAAGTCAGAATAGGTTACCAAGGTCCCATTCCTATTTGGGGAAGCCATCTCTACCATTGGACCCGTCAACTAGGTGCGCGCCCTCCCTTTGGCATGTGACGGGAGTTTTACAATTTCAGTGGGGGAGGCTCAGCTGATCGAGCACTTCCCGTTATTGTGGGCACAATAGCCACCCAGAACTACCAGTCGGACATGCAAGCGGCCAAAATCCGTGAGGTCAATGCTGCTACACAGGGTAACGCCGCAGACATCCGTCATCTGGACGGACTGCACGAAAGTACCCAACTCCACACAGGGACGCTTCAAAGCCAAGTGGTGACAGCACTTGCAGAAATAAGAGAGATGAAGGCACAACAAGCAGTTCTTGAAAGGCGCTTAATGGGGGTCAAAGAATCGGATGCCGAGTCAAGTTCCAAACGCACAACACGCCGCAAGTAGAACTTTCCCAACTCCAACAATTTTGATATAGAATAGGACCTCGGATAAAGTTTTTCTTATTTCCTTTGAACTTGTAATCGGAGACCTCTAGATAGGTCAAATTTTCCTAAACACGAAGCATAATGTAACGCACCGTATGTGTGACATATATATATATATATATATATATATATATATATATATATATATATATGTATATGTATATATATGTATATATATATATATATATATATATATTAAGTACTTCTTTACATACCTCTCGAAACTTATAGGATTATCTAAATTGCTATATCTACTTTGAAACCATAAACTAATGACAAAACAAATTACAAGATACAACTAACCCTCTAGTACACGATTGTCAAATCATTAGAAACTTATAGTGTTCATTATTATTTCTCTACCAGAACATGCCTCCTCGTAGATCATCACGCAGAAACTCAGCTCCAACACCACCTCCACCGCCCCCTCCAACTATGGATGCGGCTATGTTCCAAACTACTGTAACAGCCACTGTAACCGCAACAATGGCACAAATGAGTAAAACCGGGTTAGGAGGAGGAATAAACAGCTTTACCAATGGCCAAAGCCAAGGCCGTTCCGAGGTATGTACTTACAAAGACTTCACCAACGGAAAACCTATTCCCTTTTATGGGACTGGGGGAGTGATGGCTCTATCCCAATGGATAGAGAAAACGGAAGCTGTGTTCGAAATTTGCGCATGCCTTGAAGAAAGCAAAGTAAAATTTACCGCCTTTACTTTCTACGATCGAGCCCTGACGTGGTGGAACGGCCACGTCAAGATACTAACCCTAGTGGTGGCGAACTCCATGGGTTGGGAAAACCTGAAACGAATGCTCTTACGTGAATACTGCCCAAGAGGCGAGATTCAGAAGCTCGAACAGGAACTGTGGGGCCTTACGATGGTAGGCTCGGACATCGCAGGCTATACCAACAAATTCAGTGACTTGATAATACTTTGCCCAGGAATGTTGATCCTGGAAAGCCAAAAGGTGGAAAGGTATATCTGGGGACTATTACCCCAACTTCGAGGGAGTGTGTTAGCCTCCAAACCCATGACATTCGACAGCGCCAAGGAACTGGCGCAATCTCTCGTTGATCATGGTGTCTGTCAAGGCGTCACAGCTATCTCCGCTGAACCAACCAAAGGGAATAACAACAACGATAACAATGCCAACAACAGCAACAAGAAGAAGTTCTGGAACAAGAGAAATGGGCAAACTTCGCAAGAATCTTGAAAGAAACAAATGGTGGCGGTTCATGCCACTACTGCTCCCACTAGAACTCCTGCTACCCCTGCGCCAATGAAACAATATGCTGGGAACCTGCCAAAGTGCAGCAAATGCAACTACCATCACCACGGTAATTGCCGTGAGATGCACGGTAAAAACTGCAACAGGAAAGGGCACACTACCCGTTTTTGTAAGGCACCGACGCGACCAATCAATCAAGTTCCTGGTACTGGTTTAAGCCAGACATGTTATGAGTGTGGAGAAACTGGGCAATTTAAGAGGGATTGCCCCAAGGCAAAGAATGCTGGCGGTGTTGGGAGAGTGCTGGCGATAGGATAAAATGAAGCAATAGCTTACCCAACGGTGGTTACGGGTACGTTTCTCCTCGACAACATTTATGCATGCATACTCTTTGATTGCGGTGCGGAGAGAAGTTTTGTGAGTCATAAATTCAAACACCTAATTAATCAAAAACCCCAACCACTCAATTAAATATTCACTGTAGAAATGGAAAACGGTAAAATGGAAAGCGCAAGCGATATGTACGTAGGGTGCACATTAAATTTAAACGAGAACTTATTTCAAATCGATCTTATTCCCATTTCGATAAGAAGTTTTGATGTCATCATCAGTATTGACTGGTTAAGCCTTCACCATGCCGATATACTTTGTCACGAAAGGGCCATTCACCTCAATCTGCCAAACGGCGAAACTCTTGTTGTTTATGGTGACAAACCTAGTACAAATTTACAAATCATCTCCTGTGTTAAAGCACAAAAATATCTTCGCAAGGAATATCATGCCTTTCTAGCCCACGTAGTAGACCAGAAGCAAGGATCGAAAAACATTAAAGACATTTCGGAAGTCTGCAACTTCCCAGACATCTTCCCAGAAGATCTTCTAGGGATCCCACCAGAACGCCAAGTCGAGTTCAGAATCGACTTAATTCCCGAAGCTACTCCAGTAGCAAAGTCGCCTTACCATCTAGCCCGAGTCGAGATGCAGGAACTGTCCAGTCAATTGAACGAGCTGCTGAGCAAGGGCTTCATCAGACCGAGCTTCTCACCATGGGGAGCACCGGTCCTATTCGTGAAGAAGAATGACGGATCTTTTCGCATGTGCATCGATTACCGGGAACTGAACAAACTCACGATCAAGAACCGATATCCCCTACCGCGCATAGACGATCTGTTCGACCAACTATAGGAGCAAGCTACTTCTCAAAAATCGATCTAAGATATGGTTATCACCAACTGCGAGTGCTGGCAGGAGACATCCCCAAAACGGCATTCCGAACATGCTATGGTCACTACGAGTTTGTAGTGATGCCCTTTGGATTGACCAATGCACCAGCAGTGTTTATGGACTTGATGAACCGGGTATGTCGTCCCTTCCCGGATAAATTCGTGATCGTGTTCATAGATGATATACTCATCTATTCAAGAAGCAAGGTAGAACACAACCAACATCTCTGCCAAGTCTTGGAAACATTGAGGGCAGAAAAACTATACACAAAATTTTCAAAGTGTGAGTTTTGGATTCGGAAAGTAGATTTCCTAGGTCACATAGTAAGCAAAGAGGGGATACACGTAGATCCTTCTAAGATCAAGGCAATATAGAATTTAACGATCCCAAGAACCCCAACAGAAATCCGGCAATTTTTGGGACTCGCCGGGTATTACCGAAGGTTCATACAAAACTTTTCGAAGATTGCTAAGCCACTTACCACCTTAACTCAAAAGAGTGTGACCTTCGATTGGGGAGAAAAACAAGACATCGTGTTTCAAACAGTAAAGCGAGCCTGATATAGTGCGCCCATTCTGACCTTAACAGAAGGAACGGAGGACTTCTTGGTCTATTGTGATGCGTCAAACCAAGGACTTGGGTGTGTTCTGATGCAACGAGGGAAGGTCATCGCCTACACCTCAAGACAACTAAAGACGCACGAAGTAAACTACACGACGCACGATCTCGAGCTAGGAGCATTCATTTTCGCTCTAAAGATATGGAGGCACTATCTCTATGGCACAAAATGTACAATCTTCACCGATCATAAAAGCCTCCAGCATATCTCAACCAGAAAGAACTCAACATGAGACAAAGACAGTGGTTAGAACTACTAAATGATTACGAATGCGAAATTCGATATCATCCCGGAAAGGCTAACGTGGTGGCTGATGCACTCAGCCGGAAGGAATACTCGGGCTACAGGGTGAAGTCCCTAACTATGACAATCCATTCACACATGTCCACGCAAATCAAGGAAGCCCAAATAGAAGCCTTAAAATCTGAAAATATGACTGGGGAAGCCTTAAGGGGAATGGATAAGAAGCTTGAAGTCAAGAATGATGGAGTTTGTTACTTCATGGATCGGATCTGGACACCGAAGTTTGGTGGATTCAGAGAAGTCGTCATGAACGAAGCCCACAAGACACGATACTCCATACATCCCGACTCTGATAAGATGTATTTGGACCTCAAGAAACTGTATTGGTGGCCGAACATGAAAGCCGAAATTGCTACCTACGTGAGCAAATGTCTGACGTGCGCCAAAGTCAAGGTGGAATACCAAAATCCCTCGGGATTGTTGCAACAACCAGAAATACCCAAATGGAAGTGGGAGTGGATAACCATGGAGTTCATAACCAAATTTCCCAAGACGGCAAGCGGACTCGACACCATCTGGGTGATCGTCGACAGGTTAACTAAATCAGCGCACTTCCTACCAATCAAAGAAACAGATAAATTGGAGAAACTAACTAGAACATACCTCAGAGAGATTGTACGGCTGCATGGTGTGCCCATATCCATTATCTCGGACCAAGATAGTAGATTCACCTCAAGGTTCTAGCAGTCGCTGCAAAAATCTCTAGGAACAAGACTAGACATGAGTACTGCTTATCACCCACAAACTGACGGCCAGAGTGTGAGAACCATACAAACCCTAGAGGATATGTTGAGATCTTGCGTAATCGATTTTGGCAAAGCATGGGACACCCATCTACCCTTGGTCGAGTTTTCGTACAACAATAGCTACCAACCTAGCATCAAGGCTGCCCCGTTTGAAGCCCTCTACGGCCGTAAATGCATATCACCTCTGTGATGGGCTGAAGTGGGTGACACACAACTAGCAAAAGGACAAGCAACTGACAACGCGCTCACTAGGCCAGAAATCATAAGGGAAACTACGGAGAAGATTGTTCAGATCCGGAAACGACTGAAAGCATCAAGGGACAGACAAAAGAGTTACGCGTATAAAAGACAGAAACCCTTGGAATTCCTTGTTGGAGATCGTATTCTGCTAAAAGTTTCCCCTGGAAAGGATTAATAAGTTTTGGAAAGCGTGGGAAACTGAACCCAAGATACATTGGACCATTCGAGATCCTTGCCAGGATCGTTCCGGTGGCTTACAAACTTCGATTACCTCAGGAACTCCACAACGTACACCCTACCTTTCACGTATCAAACCTAAAGAAGTGCTTGTCCGATGAGACCCTTGTCATCCCTCTGGACAAAATTGAAATAAATGAAAATCTCCAATTCATAGAAGAACCAGTAGAGATCATGGATCGGGAAATTAAAAGGACTAAACAAAGCCGCATACCTATTGTAAAGGTCCGTTGGAACGCCAAGCGAGGATCTCAATACACCTAGGAACGCGAGGATCAGATGAAAAAAAGTACCCGTATCTTTTCCTTAAACCGTAAACTCAGTCTTAGATTAAATTTCGGGACGAAATTCCTCTAACGGGGGGATGATGTGACAACCCTATATTGTTCCAAAAGCAATGTAACACTCAAAAGTCAAATACAACGAAAACTATTTGGAATCAACGAAATTAACCTCAAAAATAAAGTGTTCAAATATCTAAATTGGGATGCGTCAAAAGTTAGATATCGTGCCAAGGTTTCCAAAAACATAAAGAACATTCGAAACCGGGTTATATTGAAGAAACTATGAGCACTCAAATATTCACAACACACCCGGTAAAACACTATTTAATGTAAAAAGTGAAATTCCAATATAATGCATTTTAGCCTTAAGTATCTAAACAAAAGTTGTAGAGTTCGTTAAAATGTAAACGTACATAAAAAGATCGCCCAAATTGGACCTCATATGAAGAAGTTACGAATTTTCTAAGTTTCGTAACAGCGGTAGAGAACTAAAAACTCGAATTAAAGATCAGACGATGCTTAGCTAACGCAACCTAAACGAGAGTTGAAAGTATCCACAATAGGAGTAAGATGATAAAAAGACAAACGAAAACAGACGTCGGATAACGAAGTTATGAATTTTTAACGGACTTTAGCAGTCCCGGCCTATTAAAAACATAGCATTAAAAATAAAATCAAAACTAGCCGACGGAGTCTAAATGAAAGTTGTAGAGCATAATCTCACCTACGTATGGATATAAAGAACGCGAAAAACGGAGCCCGTACGCGAAACTTACGAAATTTAGAAGATGGAAGCCAGAATTACACCCAACGTAATTCAGGAGTACGCCCAGCGTACTCAGGCGCAGGGTCGATTCCCATCGATTGCAAGCTCTACGCCTAGCTAGACCCGAGTCGTAAGCCATGACGCAAAGTTACGCCCAACGTAACCGAAGTACGCCTAGCGTAACGCGTACGCGCAATGTACTACAGTGGTACGCCCAGCGTACTCACACCTTCAGCCCTATAAATATAAGGCATAAACTCTGGATTTTGGCACATCTCTCTCAAACTTTCACTCGCTCTCACACACTCTTACGTACAAGAGACCATCCCGACACCCTCAGTTCCACACTCGAGCCCCCGACGAAGGTTCTACGCTACCGAGATCCCCGAGAAGCTCGAAGACGCAACTTTCCGCGGTTGAAGTTCTGCTCGACTCTAGTCACACTCTCTTCAAACCGAACAAGTGAGTTCATACCTCTACTTTTCAAGTCTTTTCATGTTTTAGGGGGGAAATACAAGTACAATACAAGAAAACATATCGTTTTATAAACATAAATGCAACATCTATCTTATTATTTTTCGATACCAACATCTTACTTTACGTATAAAGTTTAGTATATCACCAAGTTATTTTCACCAAATGGAACATACTTTCTGAAAAACTATAATGGGTATAGTTTGCGAGTTATTCATACATTCTTACGTATACATCTTGAAAAACGAAATATTTTCATCTAAAGTGAAATAAAGACTTTCTTATCGTAAATCTATTTATACTAAGTGATGTGAGATATTCAAACTTCAACGTAATCTTATGTATGCATTTCAAGTCCTGTATTATAAGCCATAATCTCTTGGAGGGAGAGCGTCATACTTGTGTATAGATCTATACGGGATTGACAACCCCGCACCTAAACTGTTAGCTACAATTACTTTACTTGTGTACTCTAACCCAAACACTTCAAACAAATAACCAATTGCAGGGCACCTCTTTCGCCCAGGCCAGAACCGAACTTAGGTCACACTTGACTATGGGTCAAGGAGACCAAGGAAGTTCTGGAAATCCTACTCCGCCACCATTATAATAAAGTGGTTTAGGCGTGGTGAACACAATTGTGCCAGGATCCACGAAGCCAGGGGACACCTCGGTGCGAACTCATGGATTTGACTATTATGTTTCAGATGATTCTTGGACCCGGTATCAACCAAACACTGAATCCAAAGTCAGGAAATACGAAGCCTTCCGCAGAGCATTCCAGGACCGCAAACAATAACAAACAAAGCAGCAACAGTACAAAGAACAGGAGCTACTAACCGTAGCAAAATATAGGCAGAAAAGCTCAAAGTCTTCATGATTTTGGTTCATCTAAACCACCCCCATTGCTGAAACACAAGGCTCAAATGAAGATGGAACCGCAATTAAGACTAGTTCCGGACCAATGTTTGGTTTGGACGATCTTGATGTTGACAAAATAGATCAACCTCCTCACTCAGATGAATTTGTAATGATCTTTGATGAAGATGAAGAGTCTAGTGGCTCTCAACATTCCACCTCTAAGCCAAAGGAGAAGAAAAAGAAGTAGAAGATGGCCGTAACTCGGAAGAGTTTCTCATCCTTCAAGATAAAGTGGAAAAAATTCTGGATGCTGTCACTATCCCTCAACAGCAACAAACTAAAGTTGATGAGCCACAGTTGATAGCAGAATGGGTTGAACGTCTTGAAACTATAGAAAGACTGGCTGCTGAAAGGTGGAAATGGGCCTTCGAGCTCTCGACAACAACAGAACTGCTGACAACAAAGAATTCCTGGCGACTACTGAACACCTGATCCAAGAAGTATCCACAATCAAAGTTGAACTCAAATCTACAATTGCGGATCAAGCAGTCCAGTCAAAGAAGCTTGTTGAGGAAACACACAATGCTTATGAGTCCACAATTGCGGTGCTTCAATCCACAATCAACAACTTAAGGCGCTCCCTATCTGCAAGCTCCCAAGGTCAAGAAATATTGAAGCTTACCAAATAAATTCATCAACTTCTTTTCAACACCAAGATTGCAGACAATCAACAACTCAGTGATATTCTCAATTCCCAGTTGAACAATGTCTTATCAAAGATTGATGGTCTGATACAATGGTTTGAGGAGCAACAAGTTACTTCCTCAAAAGAGGGAAGTGAACACTCAAACAGTCCCTATATCAAACTTCGGTCCATCACACTTTGGTTCTTCACAACCAAGGATCGAAACTCATCAATAAACTCCACAACACTCTTCACAACACAGCTCACTACATCAAGATCAACATCACTCACCACTTCAAGACACGCACCAATCCCTACCTCGTGAAGAAACTCCACCGTAGTTCAAGAACCTGGAGCCAACCATGTCATCTGAACATTCCAATGACTCTCCCGCAACCAAACAACGTAAAGCAGACTGGAAAGCAGCAAAGTTAGCTGAACAATTATGGAGAGATCATGACTTTGACACGACAAATGATGAAACCCTGATTAACTCCTGGGTTAATCCTACAAGAAGACTACTTGACGAAGACTACAGGACAATTTTGATGTATGCCGAACCACCTACGAATGGATACTGGGACATCCTCAGCTCTCCAAACGCGAAGTTTTTCACTGTCTTTGAAACTTTCGAACGCAGTCTTCCCGATGTCCAAAGGCTTCCACTTGAATTTGAAAGATTAAGCAAATTATATGCCAAGCACGAATCTAACTTTGAAAGCATATGGTCTAATGATAGACCTTTTAGAGTCAAGAGTTACAAGATCATAAAATTCATGAAAACATAGTTCATCCAGTACACACTAACAAGAAGAGGCAATGATTATATCAGAACTCAGGCTAATTTTCCATGTATGAATCCGGAGGAGGTGTTCTTAATTGTTAGGGTGTTTCAGGTCAAGTGTAAGAAATATCCCAAGATGAAGATTGCGTATTAGAAGTCTTGTGAGTATCTAAAAATCCGCAGTATGTGACTTCGCCAAGATTGATGCAGATATTCATCCAGTCCTTACTGAAAAATTCAACCTTCCTGCACTTGAACCAACACCTGTCTTTACTGAATGATATCAAGATCCATCCTTAGGTGCAACCAACTTTCCAGAATTGGGAGTTGTGCTCAAGAGAGTCAACAACAATGTTAAATACTTCGTCCATATCACAGCTATGCACCGCCTAACCCGAAGGCAAATAGAAGTCACCTTAACTTCGGTGTAGAGGTCGAAGCACATGACTGATGAAGTAAAATTTGAAATTACAAGGAGAATCACATGGCTGGGTGAAGTACAAAAGTCTTGGTGGTTGCTGATCAAGTTTCTGAAACTCAACAAGTGAAAAGGTTGAAGAGGTCACTTAGGGGGAAATTATTGAATCAACAAATTGACCCTCTTAAACTTCTCAATCCGTAGTCTACTTCTGTATCGCAACGGATTTCCTGCTACCGCAATCTCAAGTGAAGAAGTCATCCGCAAGAACCTCATCCGCAACAAAGACTTGTTATTTTGTTTCTTATCTTATATGTTTATATTGTATTATCCAGTGTGCCTTGCATGGACACTTTATCATAAATTTATTCTTTGTTTATTCACCATGTAATTTCTCGAGACTCTACAAATAAAGTTCTCTTCTTCTAAATGAAATTACCTCTTATCTCTCTCTTAAATCTTCATTCTCTACATATCTGAATTCATATCTTCTCCTCTTCTAAGATCTTACTAAACATATTATCAAACATATTAAGATCAAACTCTCCTTCGGAGCAAGTCCTTGTGACTTGATTCACTTTAAGTTGATCATGTAAAGTAACTTGGTTTTCTTACTATCCTTGTTAAGAATCAACTTTGTGTTTACTTGATATATGACTTGCTGTCATTTATATTTCCTTACTTTTCCGCATTTAAATATTCCGCAACTAACTACCTAACAACTCTAACTTCTTATTATTGTCGAGCTTTATGATCCTTTGAGATTAACTTTATTCCTCAATGTATAACTTGATCTAACGTTTGTTCAAGTGTGTTTCTCAAAAGTGTTTCTCGCAACACCTGGAGAGTGAGAAAAGTGAGTCTGGGACATACGCCAAGTGTACCCTCAGTTAGGCGCAGGTTAGCGTCAAGTCCATCCCGATGCATGAATGGTTAGATATACGCCCATTGTAGAAGGCTGTACACCCAGCGTACGCGCTGGGTGTTGACTTCCATTGACTTTTAGGGTTTTGGTCAAGTTATGGACTTTGGAATCCATGGAGGGGTAAAATGGTCTTTTACCCTTCTAAGATTTAGTAGAGGAACTTAGCCTAACATCTTTTGTGTGGTTGTTAATATCAATTATTAATTAGAGGTATATGTGATATATGTTGGGTGGAGTCTTGACTGACAGTCGGGTGCGGGATATACTTGCTTTACTATACAAGGTGGGTCTTCTCACTATACTTACCTGAGTGGTAATTATTGTTCGACCAGAGGGTCTTATATGTGTTATTTACTGGAGGGTCTTATTTTCTTATACTGAGATATGTGATATTATGCATTCTGTCTTTTTGAATTATGTTGTTATACTACTCTGTGTATATATTGAGTTCTGACCAGGGGGTGCATACCGAGCAGTGAGACCGGAGGGTCTTCACTGAGACGCAGGACCAGAGGGTAGATACCAAGCGGTGAGACCAGAGGGTCTTTGTAACACTAGTCAAAATAGGTCAATAGACAATCACATGTGATTATGCCAATCATGTAATGTGGTAAGAGTGTTATGTAGTTCATGATAAATTCTAATACAAATATGAACTTTCTTTATGATACAACTCAATGTATAAGTCCATACGATTCCAAAAATATAGAGAACGTCTGAATCTGACTTCACATGAAGAAGTTATGATAAACCGAACACTATAAATCTCTATAATAAGAGGAATTTAAAATAGACTTAGAATTAGCTATTTAAGTATAAAAGAGATTTGTATTACTCGTAAATATCTACGCGTGCATATAAAGAACGTCAAAAACGGAGTTCGTATGCAAAAGTTATGGCCTTCCGAAGATTCAGCTTTCAAAAACCCTAATCTAACTAAACTCACGACGTGAACAAGGGTTTATTCACGACGTGAGGAGTCATTTTTCCACATTTCGGAATCTAGAAGATGTGACGAGGCTGCGAGAGATAGGATCCAAACTCACGACGTGAACAAGGTGTTTTTCACGACGTGAGGAGTCACATGGCCACCTTCCGAAGCTAGGGACGCAAATGGCAAGTCTATGGGGTGATCATGCAAGACTCACGACGTGAGCCTTATGAAATTCACGACGTGAGAGTCCAAAATTCTTACTATAAATAGCAGGTCCGACTTCAGTCATTCTTACACCAAAACTTCTTCCCTTTCTCTCCTTTGCTGAGGCCAGTTTACATCCCGAGCCCCGACGATCTCGCACGCTGACCGTTTTACTTAGATAACATAAAATCACGCTACTAGGGTGAGTTTCACGGCCCCACTTTCTAATATTTTGGGGGAAAACGCATGCTAGTTATTGTATATATATTATTATTATGTCTATATGATAGTATATAGTTATGATAACCGGGATATGATTGATCTAAATATAACATTTTGAATACATAAAACTATTATTAACTTATCAGTATGTTAATTTACTAATGTAGATCTTGAGTTATACTTAGGATTCTACATATATGTTGTGTGCGATATAATACCGAAGTAATATTCGAAAGTTCTAAATGTTAAGTTATATAGTATGTTGATATTGATAGTTTTATGTCAAGATAAAACTGGATATGTTATATGTTATTATTATTAGTTTTATGTCAAGATAAAATTGGATATGTTATATGTTGTTATTATTAGTTTTATGTCCACATAAAACTGGATATGTTATATGTTATTATTATTAGTTTTATGTCAAGATAAAACTGGATATGTTATATGTTGTTATTTTTAGTTTTATGTCAAGATAAAACTGGATATGTATATGTTGTTATTGTTAGTTTTATGTCAAGATAAAACTTGGTATTGTTATTGATAGTTTTATGTCAAGATAAAACTAGAAACGTTATATATTGTTATTATTGGTTTTAGGTCAAGATAAAACCTGGTTTTACTTCAAGATATAGCTGTTATACTGCCTAAATATTATGAAGTTAGGAGTAATGTTTAAACGCATAGTCTAGTAACTTAAGGTTTTAGATATGAAAATGTTTTTGTTGTTAGAGCTATAGGAAGCCGTCAAAGTCTACATGAGTAATTGTATTCATCAACTAGGATTGGGGATCTTAGCGGAAATCCTCTGAACTGTAACCGTTAATCCCGTGTGAGCGAGGAAGTCGTGTATAATTAGTATACGGGCTGACCACCCCACTTGTGACTGTTAGCTACAGTCAACCAAAAGCAAGTGATGAACTATCCTTCATTTGTTATTATTCCGACGTCGATGAAGCGTATGGTGTTATTTCTCATGTTAAATCATGAGTGTATTTGTTCTCATGGTAAATCATGAGTGTGCTGTTCTATCAGAGGTATTATGTCATAGCAGCGGTTATAGGCTCATGGTAGCAAATTGTTAGAAACATTATACCTTGTCGTATACAAGTATTAATGTTAAGTATAAGTTTTCCCCTACTTATACCTTAAGATTAAGAAATGTTTAGGTATAACACTTAATTGATAAGTATACTATTATACCTAATGTTGGAGAGTCAAAATGATACTTTCAAAACTATACTTTTGAATGTGTAAAAATGTATTATTTTATGGAGTCAAAACATGTGACCTCACCAACTTTATGTTCACGCATTTTAAAATGCATGTGTTTTCAGGAACTTGAAAAGCTGGTATGTATTTGAACAGGATAAGTTTTACTATTATCTTTCTGTTTATTAAGAAGTATGCCATATTCAGATATTATGTAATAAATACTAGGAAAACAATAATGTGACTTTCAATCATCAATAAAGATATGTATTTTCTTTAAGTATTGTTCAATGTATGTTATATAACTGTGATACGAAAAATGACGTTACACTACCCGGTGTTTCCGCCGATGGCCGGGGTGTGATAGTCTTCACTGAGACACATAACTGGAGGGTCGTTATCGAGATATAGCCATGAGAGGCAAATTATTTGCGTGTGTGATATTTTGGTGAACTCACTAAGCTTCGTGCCTACAGTGTTTGTGCAAAAATGTGTTTCAGGTACATCGCAGGATTGCCGGAAGGCGCCGACATGATTGTACACACTAGCTTGATGGTTTGTGTTTATGAGAATTCTGAGATATTTAACAAATAATTTTCGATGTTTTGTGTTTGGGAAAAATTCAAATTGGCTTGATAAATATTAAACTATGTTTGTGTGGAAGTTTTAAAATTGAAAACTTTGTTTGAAAATTTAGAATGTTAGACTTCCTTGACATGCATTTGCGTGTCGTCTGTGGGTTTTATGACACAGAACATGTGCCCTTAAACTGTGTTTTTATAGTAGTGATAATGGATAAAGTTTCCGATGTTATCCATTAGAATGGTCCAAACTACCAAGATCTAGTCTTTGAATCTGAAAGGGATCAAACATGAATCTATTTCAACTTAATCCATTAAGTTCAAGTCTCCAACCTTTAGATCTGAATCAATATGATGTTTAGATGGATGAAGTTTCCAACTTTATTCATAACAAGGTCTCAAACTTTCAAGATCTAAACTTTATGCACTAAAGTGACCAAAAGCTCATAACACCCAAAACTAGCTAGATCTAACAAATGCATGATCAAGATTCAAGCTTTATACCTCTAGAAGAAAGATCAAGGTGAACAATGTCTTGATCTACCAGCTCCAATACAACCAACACATATCCGAAGATCTCATTCTTCTCCAAGATGCACCAAGAACACTCCAAAGCTCAAGAACACCTTCTTTTGCTCAAAAGGATCAAACTAGGGTTAGGGTTTTCAAGGGAGGGTGTTGGTGAGGTGGATGTTGATAATGGGACGGACTTGGGGAAGTTAAGGAGCTTAAATAGGGCTAAAAATACGAAAATAGGTTTTGTGCACTAATCGTGTACGCCCAGCGTACTTTAGGAATGCCTAGTATGCCCAACGTATATTCTGTACGCCCATCGTACTAGACTAAGCTGAGAGAACAAAATATATCTGATGCGCAAGGACAAAGTTTGAAAACTCAAACCTTTAATGAATGCTTAAGATCAATGTATGCTTGCTAATAAATGTTCTAGTCAAGCCTGGATAGACCAGTCAAGTCTAAGTTAATATATATTCAACAAATGATCAAGTAATAAATGAGGAATGAGAATAAATGATCATGGTAAAGCTAATAAATGAAGAAAAAGTAGAATGCATGAAACAGAGTAAAAATATCTTAGTAAAATGCCAAAAGTAAGTGAATGATCCATCTCATAATATTGCAT
Organism: Lactuca sativa; assembly: GCF_002870075.4. NCBI lineage: Eukaryota > Viridiplantae > Streptophyta > Magnoliopsida > Asterales > Asteraceae > Lactuca > Lactuca sativa. The sequence continues at coordinate 337,028,160 of NC_056627.2, read as the reverse complement.
TAAAAGCTCCTTTAAATAGGAGTAATTGAAACATGGTACAAACCATCAAACATACATAGGACTGGATAAAAGGAACAATTCTTACATTCTGATTGTCTAAGTTGACCAACATACCAAGTCCTATGAAATGTCTAATCATGCAAAGAGACAAAAGGAATTAATACAGAAAGAGACAAAAAAGTTTCTCCGGATCAGCACACATTCTGGACATGAAGTCCATTCCAAAATATCTTCACTCCTGAACTTCTAATCAACGTCTCTCCAAGTCCGGACAACTTCCGAAATACTCTTCACTTCGGAACTTGATGCTGACTCAAGATAAATCACTTGGACTTAGGATTGCTAGAGGTTCACTTTCAGGTTCCAACAATCTCCCCTAAGTGAACTTAGCAATCCATTCAATTAAATTAATTCTTCCTTAATGAAGGTGTAGGATCAGAACAACCATTCTCTGACTTCAATGTACCTGGATAGTTGACTTACAAACTTTTCTTTGACCAGTTCTAGAGCTTTAGACTTGGATGCACGAGAGATGAACTTCTAAAGGGCTTTGGTCGGAACTAAGTGTTTGTCAAGGACACAGAAAAATTCCTTCTTGTTTGTGTTCCTGGTTGTGTAGACAAACCCTAGAACCGGGTCATAGATTGGACAATCTTCAAGCAGTTCAGCTTCCGGAAGAACAAAGGTGATCTTCGCAATGAAGTCTTCAATTCCGTATTGATGGGCCAACTCATAGTCACATCTGTGAAACTCCGCGACGTAGTCCTTGAGGAAGCGTAAAGTAGCATGGAAAGCACCCATGCCGATATCATTGTTTTGCATTCCTCGGAAGTGAGCAGCCAGAGTCAGAATGTTGTTCGGATTCATCAAAGGGAAGTCTGCATCAGTGATGGTCCGGTAAGATGGCTTTGTTCCGAAAGACGTGAAATTGAAATAGTGGGCAGTTGAGTTCGAACTTCACTAGAATTTTTCTTGCAAATCCATGGACTTTGGTGATTCTTTTTCTTCTCCATAGATCCTTCAAAGGTTATGCATTCTTGGAGTAGAATGTTTCAAGCCTTTCTCGTTCCGTTCAGAGGATCACTTCTGGATCATCATTGGGGTGAAGAAGAGCAAACATGATGTAGTATTTGTTATATGGAGAGAGAGGAAGATCGAGTTGTTCAGAATCATTGGTGGGAACATTGTAATACATGAAATGAACAATTTCATGATCATGGAGAATGCCTTCACAACATAGAAGAGATATCCCACGCATCGGATCAGGATTATCCGTGAGAGATTGGATCCAGATGCTGTCCTCTAGTGCCTTATTGATTTCCTCCTGAGACCATCCTTGTTTTTTCTTGAGAGGATGTCTGGAGTGGAAGGCTTGTTGTTCGACAGTCATTGGCATTTTTCATTTATCTCTTTTCAATGCAGTCATGATGAACTGCATATTCTCATCCACAACATATTCCAGAGTGGGGTTCAGAAGAGGATCTTCTGGAATGCCGTCAGGGATCCGGAGTGGAGAAGCCTGGTATATGGCAGCAATTTTTGTATCCGGAATAGGTGGACACATTGAAGGAGTGGCTCGGAAGGCTTGAGCTGTGAGGAGTGATTTTTCTTTGACCATTTGAGTAGCCCTTTGAAGAACGTCGGGTAAAGAGGATGGCCAAGAGACTGCGGACCATATCCTCTTTTTTTTCCTCTGTCATCACCTTTGGAAATAGATTCTTTGGAGCCTCGAGATCAAGAACTCCTTTGGTGACATACTTATCTTCATCACTATCTTCTTCATCATCAAATTTATTTCCTAAAAGTCCGGACACAACATGGACTTGATCATCGGAATTGATATCTTCATCTCGGAGTTGAAAAACCGAGGCAGGCTTCCATGGTTGGCTAGGACCTTCTCCCTCTCTTGCATCGGTGGTTTTCATAACCGGTGTTGAGTTGATGAGTGTGTCCTTTTGAAGGCATGTGTTGAGTTGACGAGTGAGGGCAGCATATGCTTCGGAAGTGGGAGCATGAGTAGCTAGATGATCAAACAGATGGCTGAGAATAGCTAACATCTCATCAAACTTTCGATTCGGAACATCAACGATGTTCCAAGTGGATCGAAGTAGCTTGATGAGAAATTTTTGAATTATGAGGTTCATCTCATCCTTCTTCTTGATTTCCTTCTCCAACCTTAGAATTTTCTTCTCATGACGGACATGGATCTACTTAATAAGATCGTTGGTAACAGACACCAAGTCATCATGGACCTTTAGCATGGTGGTTACTGTGTCCAGGTAGTGCTTAACGGAGGCATCATACTTGGCCTCAACTTCTTCGATGGAGTGCTTGAGCTGGAGAGAAATGAGTTGATCCAAATGAGCTTCTCTTTCCGCAACTGAAGGTCCGGACTACTGGGATAAGGAATGAAGGATAGCATCGAGCTTGGAATCCAGTCTAGAAACCTTTTGATCCAGTTTGTTGTTGAGCTCTGTTACAGAAGAGTCAATGGAAGAAACTTTCTTCATCGTGGTTGCCATATTTGTGTGAATCTCAAGGAGAGCAAATGGATCGATATAATCACCGGCTGAGGATCTGGTGTCAGAATCAGAATGCTGAGGCTTTTTCTTTTGAGGCTTGGGATGCGTAGAAGGACCTGGATGAGTGGCAACATCATCACGAAGCTTGTGAGTTGATTCAGATTCATGTTGAGTGGAAGAGGAGGATCCTAAATTGAACGCTGACTTTGAAGAGGAAGGCTTCAAGTGGAGTTGAACTGAAGAAACCATAGGGGCATCAACAACATTTGCAGAATCGGTAGTTAGCAGCACTTCTTCCGAAATTTAATCTTTTGAAACTGAAGGATTGGAAGATTGAGGATGAGGCTTTGGAGTTTCTCCGGATGTAAATTCCAGATCAACCAGCTCATCAGTTGGAGAGACGTTGGGCAGGTTGCTTTGTATGGATCTCTTCTTCATGGCAATGAGAGTTGATTGCACTTGAGATCTTGTGAGCTCCGGATGCCTGGAGGGAGCCCTGTTTACACAGTCTTCCCATAAAGGATCATTAACACCTATTCTTCCTGTACCCTTTTCGGGTATCAGACCAGTTGGGGCATCCACAGTTGGAGGGACTACTCCAGCTTCAGAATTCTTAGGGTCCGGAACAGGGGTTCCGGAGTGTGTACATGTAGAAATGAGTGGGATATTAAAAGTTACTCGTGGGTGTGTTCCAGTTGGGTGCAAGGAACTATGGTCAACACTGGCATCACCTTTTTGCGAAGGTGAGGGTGGATTATGTGGAGACTCGCCGTGTGTGTGTGCTTGTGATGTTGAAACATCAAGGGGTACCTCAGATAAGTGGGCAGGAGGGTGTCTGGACGGCCATAGTCAGCCTGAATGTCATGAGCATCTTCCTTTAAAGAGGAAGAGCCGACTTTGGTTCTCTTTTGAGGCTTTGACTTAGTAGGTGAAGTTCTCCGCTTGGCAGACTTCTTCGTCTTTCTTGGTCCGGAAGATGTTGGCATGGCCACTTCCGAAATGGGCTCAATGGCGACTTGGGCAGATTGTGTTGGGTCGAACACAATCGAAGTCTCCAAACGTTTCTTTAAATTAAGAGAGTCGGAAGGAATAATGTCCAACATATGTTGTGGTAATCTTCGGACAGGACCAAAAGAAGATTGGTCTGGAATTCTATAGGACTTAACAGTTTTGAAGGATATGCATACCTCCGGAGGAATCGCAACACAAGGAAGTGGTTAGGAAAGCTTTTTGAAGAGTTGTTGCAGAGTTAGAGCCCAGAACCTAGGACTTGAGATTTCATTCTCCTTTTTTTTGATGGAAAACTTGTAGAAGTCTTGCCATAGTACCTCTAGAAGATCAACAACATTATCACATCCAGAGTAAATGTTGTAAATCACGTATAGCCAGTCCTTGCTAAGTGTATCAGTACCTCTATGCTTTCCGAATAGCCCTCTAATGATCAGATGCATCAGCACGGTCCAGAGTCCTGAAACGGCTGATTTCTTAAATTCTTCGCCTTGTAGTCCTGATTGTACCCAATGTGATTCAAGAACAGTTGCAATTCCTCAGTAGTTGGTTCTTGAACAGTGAAGCCCATGGGTTTTTCTTTAACACCTATTGCCCTTAAGAAGGTGGATTTGTAGATTGGAACTATGCGATCGCCAATGATTTTAGTTTCCAATACACTGTCTTCTTCCTTGATTCTGGTGAAAGCCTTGCGGAGATGATGAAGTGGAAGAGGCGATTCATGGACTTTAGTGAGAGGGATGGAAATAGTATGGTTGGCGATGAACTCAATCATAACTATAATGGATTCATCGTAATCCATAGGGTTTAGTGAGAATAACTATGTTGTATCCCTGAGAAAGGGTTCAGGCGATGTTGAAGACGATGATCCCTTTGAAGGTTTATTCTTTGCAATCGACTTCCTGGGAGTGGAGGCAGTTGGTGCATTTTTCTGTTGAGAAGATTGGGAAGCCATTGTTGCAGAAAGATGAGTGTTTGAAGAACACGATGAACACAGAGAGAAATCGAGGGTTTTGGATGGTTTGGGTGCGTAAAGAGGTAAAAGGGGTTTTCGATGGGTATTTATAAGTAAGGGAAATAGGTCGAGTTAGGAATGGTAATGATGAGGATCTGAATTCGAACCGGGTGCATTAATTGAAAAACGGCTTTTTGGGGGTTGATTTGACTTGGGAAGGGAAAGTTAGGGTTGTTTTACACTAGAAATGGAAAACCCAAATTGCGATGGGATGGCTACTTTTGAAGACGTGCAGTTATGGCACGAAAATTAAGTGAGATTGGATAAGGATCCTTACAAAGTAACCGTTGCAACAAAAAAATGTTTCACCTTATAAACCTTTGGAATTCTGGATGAGCGGTTCTGGACAGTGTATGATCCGAAGCATAATGAGTTGTGCTCCGGAACATGGTTGTTTTGAAAAATGGTCCAAAATGGGAAATAATTCGGATAGAGTTTCAATTAAGGAAAATTTGATTCCGGAGTCAAAAAATTTAGTGCGATTCCAGAGAAGGTTTGTGATTCCGGAGCAAAATTTCTGAAATAATGATTTTCAAGAATTTCCGGAATGAATTTGAAAAAGTTTATGGAACATGATTTGTAAAGCATTTTGGAGTGATATTTGAGAAAACTTCCGGAGTGAATTTTGAAATTCCGAAGTGCAGAATGCAATACCTTTCCAGAGTGGAATTTCGGGATGCCATTTTGAAGTATATTTCGAAATGAAAATTCGAGCACTATGACTATGTGGACTTTGAACAAAAACTAATTAGGATGAACTGTACAGCTTAAACTCAAGTGATGGTTAGAAATAAATAAGTAACATGATCCTATTTATTCTGAACAACTCCCAAGATTGCCTCTACAACGTCAAGTCGAGTTCCGAATCGATTTAGTTCCAGGGGCTACCCCAGTAGCCAAATCGCCCTATCGTCTAGCACCAGCTGAGATGTAGGAACTACCCAATCAACTGAAAGAGCTGCTCAGCAAGGGCTTTATTAGACCAAGCTTCTAACCCTAGGGAGCACCGGTCTTGTTCGTAAAGAAGAAAGATGGATCGTTCCGTATGTGCATCGACTACAGAGAACTGAACAAGCTTACCATCAAGAATCGCTACCGTCTGCCCCGCATAGACGATTTGTTCGACAACCTACAAGGGCCAAATTACTTTTCAAAGATAGATTTGAGATCCGGGTATCACCAGTTACGAGTGCTAGAGGAGGTTGTTCCCAAGATAGCCTTCTAAACTCGTTATACACATTACGAGTTTGTAGTGATGCCATTCAGATTGACTAATGCGCCCACAGTATTCATGGATTTAATGAATATGGTATGTCGTCCTTACTTGGATTATCTACTCTCATAGTAACGAAGAGCATAGTAAGCATCTACATCAGATCTTGGAGACATTACGATCAGAGAAGCTCTACACGAAGTCTCTAAATGCGAGTTTTCGATTCGAAGAGTCGAATTCTTGGGTTACGTTATTAGTGAAGAGAGAATTCATGAAGAACCTTCCAAAATAAAGGCCATTAAGAACTGGTCAGCACCGAAGGCGCCTACAGAAATTCACCAATTTCTAGGCCTCGTTGGCCACTATCGTAGGTTCATTCAGAACTTATCTAGGATCGTGAAACTGATTACTACATTGACCCAAAAAGGTGTGGCCTTTGACTGGGAAGAGAAACAAGAGAAGGTGTTCTAAACGCTGAAACAAGCCTTATGCACCACATTGATACTATCCCTCCAAGAAGGAATAGAAGACTTCGTGGTTTATTGCGATTCATCCAACCAAGGGCTCGGTGGTGTTCTTATGAAGCGAGGTAAGGTCATCGCCTATGCCTCAAGACAGCTAAAGATGCATGAGGTCAACTACACCCCACATGATCTTGAGTTAGGAGCAGTTGTGTTTGCTCTGAAGATCTGGAGACACTACCTCTACAGTACCAAAAACACTATCTTTACAGACCACAAAAGCCTGCAACATATATTCGACCAGAAGGAGCTCAATATGAGACAACGACGGTGGTTCGAGCTACCCAATGACTACAAATGTGAAATTCGTTATCATCCCGGTAAAGCCAACATAGTAGCTAACGCCCTAAGTCGGAAAGAATACTCTAGTCGTAGAGTCAGATCATTGACTATGACTATCCATTCACATCTATCCACACAAATTAAGGAGGCTCAACTTGAAACCTTGAAACCTGAAAATGTGGCGGGTGAATCCCTGAGAGGTATTGATAAGAACTTGGTAGTCAAGGGTGGCGGAGCCTTATATCTCATGGATCGGATCTGGACACCGAAACACGTTGGTTTCAGAGACTTGGTCATGACTGAAGCACACAGCACTTGGTATTCCGTCCACCCAGGTCTAGATAAGATGTATCTGGATCTTAAAAAGCTATACTGGTGGCCTAACATGAAAGCAGATATTGCTACCTTCGTGAGTAAATGTCTTACTTGCGCCAAGGTTAAGGTCGAATACCAAAAACCATCAGGTTGACTACAGCAACCGGAGATACCATAATGGAAGTGGGAGCGGATCACAATGGACTTCATAACCAAGTTGCCCGAGACTACAGGTGGTCTCGATACCATATAGGTGATCGTAGACAGGTTAACCAAGTACGCACACTTCCTGCCTATCAAAGAAACTGACAAGTTGGAGAAACTAACTAGAACCTAAATTAGGGAGATTGTATGACTGCATGGTGTTCCCATATCCATTATCTCCGATAAAGATAGTATATTCACCTCAAGGTTCTGGCAGTCTCTACAAAGTTCCCTAGGAACTAGGCTAGACATGAGTACAGCCTACGATCCGCAAACCGATGGAAAAAGTGAGATGACTATTCAAACTTTGGAAGACATGTTGCGAGCCTATGTGATTGACTTTGGGAAGGCTTACGATATTCATCTGCCCCTTCTCAAGTTCTCCTATAACAATAGTTATCATACGAGCATAAAGGCTGCTCCATTTGAAGCCCACTATGGCCGAAACTACAGATCCCCTCTGTGTTGGGCTAAGGAGGATGACACTCAGTTAGCTAAAGGACTCGTTCCTGACAGCACTCTCAGAGGTCCGAAAATCATTCGAGAAACGGCAGAGAAGATCGTTCCAATCCGTGAACGATTGAAAGCCTCTAGAGACCAACAGAAAAGATACGCAGACAAGAGAAGGAAACATTTGGAATTCCAGGTTGGTGACCGTGTTCTATTCAAGGTCTCACCCTGGAAGGGCTTGATATGCTTCGGAAAGCGTGGAAAGCTAAATCCAACGTACGTAGGGCCTTTCAAGATTATCAATAGAATCGGCCCTATAGCGTACAAACTCAAACTACCTTGCGAACTTAGTAACGTACATTCTACTTTCCACGTCTCGAGATCAACGAGAGCCTCAACTTCGTGGAAGAACCAGTAGAGATCACGAACCGAGAGGTCAAGCAAACAAAGAAAAGCCGTATCCCGATAGTGAAGGTTCGTTGGAATGCCAAGATGGGACCTGAATTCACTTGGGAGCACGAGGATCAAATGAAACTGAAATATCCTCATCTTTTTTACTTAGTATTTGTAGCTACTTAATTGCTTAAACTCTAATTTCGGGATGAAATTCTCTCTAACGGGGGGATGATGTAACAACCCGAAATTTCTATCTTCTACATCCATTCAATGCAATCAAATTCAGACTCGTTTTTTCTATCTTTTAGCCCTATTAAAGGTCTGTTTGGGCATTTTAAGCCTAGTACCTTCAAGAAGGAATGTTGGGAAGTGTATTCTAGAGTGCAGTGTGTAGCATACAAGCCGGAAACTCTCTCTCGACTATCATCAAGCTTCCACCTTGATCTTCAAAAGAGTAAGCATTTCATCCATTTTATTTGGTGTTATTCTTCTTAATCTAGTATCACCCTTTGATTTCATCCATGAAGTTCATCTATTGGGTTAGATCTTCAAGAACACCAAGAACACACACTAGTTTTTGGGCCTTAAACAACTCCTTGAAGCTTCAAAACTTAAGTATCTTTCTATGTACTAGTTATCCTATAGAAGTTCTTAGATTCCACCCTTGGAAACAACCATTTCCCAAGAACATCAGAGTTTACGGCCATGAGCATCTCCCTTGGCCATAAACCCTCATCAAGATCTTCATTGGCCGTAAACATCTTTGGCCGTGAACACAATCCTTTTCATGTGTTGGCCATAAACTCCCTTGACCGTAAACACCATGGCCGTAAACACAATGGTTGTAAACTCCATTGTGTGGACGTAAACCCCTTAGATGCAATCCTTTGTTATTGTAACACTCCAATCCAAGTGTTTCCTAGTCCCTAAGGTGGTTCCCTATCATGATTAGTTGTTATATACACTAATTATATCCATATATGTGTCATTATATGCTTATTAGGATATGCGTGTGCCTGAGATTTCACTTAGCACTTAGCATCCTACAATCGAACTTACATTCGTATCACTCACTACAGGTGAGTTCATACCCTTTAACTTATCTTTTAAATGATTTTAAATGCTTTTATGGGGGGATACAAGTTGATAACTTAATAGTTGTTATATCACTCACATGTGGTTAATAACCATCAAACAAGTGGATTTTCTTATACTTCAAACTGTTTTATCAAACAAACTCCTCAAAACATTTTATAAACTGACATCAAGTCATCTATTACCATTCAAATGGTTAAAACTCTTTTATATGTTAAACTTTTTATTAAAATCTTTTAAACTTATATATATTGTCAAAATCATGTCTATATAAATATAGTTATATAAGTAAGGTTGAAAGGACTTGAGACTAATAACTCACTTTATTTCATGTTCCCTGTTTGGTTGTGGACAAAGGGAATCCGGTTATTTGTCCAAGTGTCGTTTGAATTTTAGTTATATATTATGTATATATGTATAGATATAAAAGTTCTTACATCAGTTCAGCACCTTTGGGTAGCAAGGGTGTACAAACATATTCAGTCATTCAAACAACATTACTAGTGAACTATAATAGGTATAGTTTAGAGGTTTACTACTTGCTACTTCTAGTACAATGAAACATACAAGAGTCATTTCATTCATAAGTCAATACAAACTTACTATTATGAGAAACAGAAATAACATACTATGATGAGAAACTAAGAGAACATACACTACACTATACAAGAGAACATAGTATACACTGGAACAGAGAGAACATACAATACACTAGAACATACTATACAAAGACTAGAATACTATAACATTAACGTGAGCCACTACTTCATGGCATGGCAATCTACTGTTGTATCACGTTTTGTAACCAGAGTCTCCTGGAGGGAGAGCTTGAATTTGTGTATAGATCTATACGGGACTGGCCGTCCTACACTTTGCTGCTAGCTACAGTGGGACCTGCAGGTCTACGGGTGATGAATGTCATACCATTTCGACGTCTTTGCTCGTCGTGTTTTACTAGTCAATCAAGTATGGTTACAACCTCATCATAGTTTACCTTAATTAACAAACTGGTTTAAGGTAGTTAGTACATTAGTAGATACTTATATACAAAACTACAGTACGTTGTTATTTTTCCCATTGCATTCACTTTGTGATCTTCTCACATAAACGGAAATGTAAACTATATTTTAGTAATGATAGTCATAATTGGGAAAAACAATTACTTTTACAAACAAAGAACATACAGAACATTCGGGCCTTGGTAGAAGGCTACTTTTAGTAGAAAATATAGGATTTTATAGGAGATACAAACATTTACTACAAACACTTACAAACATTTATATCAAACATTTACAAACACTTTCATACAAATAATGACACTAAAATACTTATGAACTCACCATCCTTAATGTTGATCTACTCTTTCATAATAACTTGTATTCTCAGGTCACCCGTAGATAGATACCGATGACCAGGTTTTGAGAAGATGGAGCTTTCAAGACTCGTCTTTATTTTGATTATTCATTTTTGGTGTCTTACAATCTACACACAAAACTAACTTGTATTAAATAAAATTATTAATGCAATGGATGGTGTTATTGCTTGTTTACTATTATGCATTGTTGTGATACTGTACATGACGTCCTCCGCCCCAGAACGTTTTCGCCATTCCGGTTTTGCGGTGTGACATGACTCATGTAAACATCTTCCGCCTACTTCCCATTAAGAAAAGCGGTTTTCATATGCATCTGCCAAATTTCATAGTCATGAAACGCAACTATGGTTAGCATCACCCTAATAGATTTAATCTTGGCTACTGGTGAGAAGGTCTCATCATAGTCAATACGCGGGGTTTGAGTAAAGCCATTCGATACCATTCGATCATTGAAAGTGTATACCATTCCATCCATGTCGGTCTTCTTCTTGAGGATCCATTTACGCCCAACTGTCTTACGACCTGGTACATTGTTAACCAAATTCCAAACTTGGTTGTCATACATGTAGTTGATCTCGTTGTCCATTGCCTCTTTCCACTTGGCAGACTCAGGGCCTGCCATTGTTTCCTTGTAGTTAGAAGGTTCATCCAAATTTACCAGTGTATTATCACTGATAAACGTATCGTCATCTCTAGTAATATGGAAACCATAAAACTCAGGTCGCATTCTAAGTCTACCTGAACACCTAAGAGTTAACGGCTCATCAATTGGTTCAACTGAAATTTCTTCCTCCGGTTGAGCGCTAGTATTTTCAGAAGTTCCTTTATCATTTGACTCTTGAATTTCTTAAAGATCAATGGTACTCCGACTCTCGTATTTGCATATGAGTTATCTCTCGTGAAAGACTCCCCTTCATGCTACGAAGACCACATTCTTTGGACTTCCGTGGGTATCCGATGAAAATACATCTCTCACTTTGAGGTTCAAGCTTGTCGTGAGTCTCTCGTCTAACGAAAGCTTCACAACCCCAAACCTTGATATGTGCTAACGAGGGAACTTTCCCTGTCCACATCTCGTGAGGTGTTTTGGTAACCTTCTTTGTTGGGATACGATTAAGAATGCGGGCGTCAGTCTCTAAGGCATACCCCCAGAAAGAGATCGGAAGTGAAGCTCGAACCATCATGTAACGAACCATGTCCAACAAGGTCTAATTATGCCTCTCAGCCACACCATTAATTTGTGGTGTTCTAGGAGGAGTCATTTGTGAAACTATTCCACATTCCTTGAGGTAGTCATGGAACTCGTGTAATGCCCATAGACCCGGGCTAGTCAATTTAGAGGCAATAGGGGTCAAAAATGACTTTTCGACAAAAGATTATTAAGAATAAATAATCTCAACCAAGTTTTAGTATATGTTACAAGGTTTCCATACATGTAAAGAGCGTCAAAATCTGAGTTATAACAAAGAAGTTATGACCCGTCGAAGTTTCACGACGGAACCGACACGATACCGGGAGGCGTAAATAGTGAATTTACGACAGAGCGAGATTATTAGGACCTTAAAATAAAAACCCGCTGTAAGTGAGCTACACATATACTATATTTAATATAGATTTTATTTAATTATAATAACATTATTAGGACCTTAAAATAATTATTTGGGCTATTATTATGAGTTATATTGAGTGTTATTTAACGCTTATATAATAGTAATAATAGCTAGACTATTAAATTAGTCTCGTCAAGCGTTAGAATAAACTCTAGTGGTAATGATACTAGGTTTCGTCAATGGATAATTATTTTAAGAGTGACGAAGTGCTGTCCGAGTGCCGACTCACCACCTTTCAGGTGAGTGCATAGTTAGTTTCATCTTACACATAGATATGAAGTATTTTATATAAATTACATGCTAAGTGTGCATATTATTTGAGTACTTGCTGTCTATGCTGGATGAACGTTTTTATGCATGTTTTAAAGGATTTAAACTGTATACGTATTTTATATATACGAATATGTTGGGTATGACATGGGTAGATGAACGATGAGAGATAAAAGATGATGTGAGTAAACATTGGCAGCTATGGACTTAGTGCCTAATAAACATCGGCAGCTATGGACTTAGAGCCTAATAAACATCGGCAGCTATAGACTTAGTGCCTATTGGATAAACACCGGTAGCTAAGGATTTAGTACCTGATAGGAGTTGGTAGCTATGGACTTAGTACCTATTAGATAAACACTGGTAGCTATGGATTTAGTACCCGATGAATAGACTATAGCAGCTATGGAATTAGTGCTTTACGAACGAACATTGGCAGCTATGGACTTAGTGCCAGTCCTATAACCTTGGAAGTAAGGGACTTCGGAATAAACGAATGGAGGATAGATGACTCTTAGGTTAAATCCATAAGAGTAAAGAAGATAATGGGGATGGGTAATTGGGTTGATTGTTTGATTGTTTAAACATAATAATTATAATATTGTGGGTTGAAAACCCTATGTCCTCACCAGGTTTCCCAACCTGACCCACTCAGTTTATTTATATCACAGGTGTTGATATGAAGTCACATTACACTGAGAGATTAAAGAGATGTAGATCACTAGTGTAAATAAATGTAAGTTCCGTTTATGCTTATGTTTCTGTATTGACGATGACATCCCAAACATTTTAAAATGAATAAAATACGTTTCTTTTAAAATGTTTTGATAACGTATTTATCGTGTTTTTCTGGGAACAAATTCCGCAACATTTTTATGAAATGAAGTACTCTGATTTTTATAAAGCATAAACAAAATCGGTCTTTTCTGGCCGTGAAAATTGGGGATGTCACAACTCGATACTAAGATACTCATCACCTCTATCGGATTTAAGCATCTTCATCTTCTTGCCCAATTGATTCTCGACTTCTTGTTTAAACTCTTTGAACTTTTCAAAGGTTTCTAACTTATGCTTGATTAAGTAGATATAACCATATCTGCTATAATCATCAGTAAAAGTCACATAGAATTGATTTGCATCCCTTGTGGTGGATCAGAAGAGCCCACATACATCTGTGTGTATGAGATCCAACAATCCTTTACCTCTTTCACAAGAACAAGTGAAAGGTGATTTTGTCATCTTTCCAAGCAACTAAGACTCGCATGTATCATCCAACCTTAAGTCAAATGATTCCAACACTCCATCCTTTTGGAGTTGGGCGATGCATTTCTTGCTAACATGTCCAAGATGACAATGCCATAAGCATACTTTGTCTATACCATTAGACGAATCAATTTGGAATACACTATTGCCTAAATTGTCTACCCGCATCACAGTTTCATACACACCATCACAAGGTAAAGATTCAATATAAAACACACAATTTTTATAAGCATAAATAGAACCATTCTTATCATCAAAACAATATCTAAAACCTTGTCTGAACAATGCATGAAAATAAATAATGTTTCACGTCATTTCTGACGAGTAGCAACAATTCATCAAATCTAAAATAACACCATTACTTAGCACTAAGTTATAAACTCCAATCTTGGTAATAGGTGAAGATCTCATAATGCCCATGATCAAGTTCATGATGGGTTTTGGTCCTAAGAACATCCTATGTACTCATACAAACCCTAATGCTTGGATATAGGTTTCTCTATTGTACATGCAAGTTATCCAAGACTATAAACCCTAATTCTAGCATACAAGTAATCATATTAACATGAGAATAGGTTTATAATATTACCTTGATTGCTATGTAGCAATAACAATCCCAAATCTCCTTGTATTGACTTTGGAAGGCTTAGAGTCACAAGTGTCACTCCTCTAATGGTTCACAAGCACCATAAGCAAGAGGATGAAGAGGAGAGAGGTTAGAGGCTGCCCAAAAACGTGTGAAACCCTAGAAGGTTGCTTGTACACGTTTTTTGTCCTTAAGGGGTCTATATATAGTGAGGCAATTAGGTTTATCTAACAAGGAAACCCTAATTTGGATGCTTAAGCCCTAAGCAACCCATGGAGCCCTTTCTTTAAAGCCTTGGACGATTTCATATGGGCTTCCCCCATAGAATTCGTCCACCTTATAATAAAAGGCAATCCATGGCCCAAATTGCAATTATCTTATAATTACAATTCCAGTCCCTTAAGTTTAATTAATCTCTTTTAGTCACAAAACTAATTATCGACTAATATTAATTAAACAATATGATTTCTCCTTTAATATATTATTCTCATAATATATTAATAAATCATATTTAATCCTTTCTCTCCATAATTCATCCTATCAAGTTGCTTTGGTGAAGGCAACCCAAAAGGACCATTCACCATCGGGTCAAGTACATACCAAAATAGTTATGGACTTAGACACTAATCCAACAGTCTCCCACTTGGATAAGTCTAATAACTATTCTGCGTATGACTTCAGATCCTGATCGGCAATCGTAGCTTTCCAAAGCCACTGTCAACTCTGATCATATCAGATACGCGTGTCCTTAGATAAGGGATCATATATTCCTCCATTCTAGATATCATATGAGCTATGATTTCAAATCATTCTCTTTGTATTATATCTCGATTCCCGATTTATGACGACTGACTAATTGAACAAATCAAATTAGCCCTAGCCCGGCCGAGTATTTACGTTTGTCATCACTAAATCATCGAGGGGCCCAAAGATATCGCTTTTATCCTACTTTGGATAAAAGGAACGGATAAACTTTGATACAATGCTTGCTTTCACTTACTCACCGAATCACACACAACAATATGTTTTATAACACCAAGTTACTAGTGCATTTACATATTATCAATGTGCAACCGATTTGCAATATACAACTCACACATCTCGGTTTCAAGACTATAAGATGTTATCGTCTCACCAATCACTCGTGAGACCATCCATGGAGCGATCCAAGTGAGCGTGGGTTTAATCCAATGCTCAAATTCATATTCATAAGCACTCATGAACGTTGCAGCAAACATTTGCTTATGTATAATACTCTTTTAGACAATCCACACACCAATTCACGACAGTCTTCATTCATATCGACTTCCAACATATGAATGACTGTGGCCCGTTCGAATAATTCAATTATTCTTAATAAATTCAATTATTCTGGAAGTCAAAACATGCAAATGTGAAACACAAGAATAATACTAATCTCTTATGGCCTCAAACCTTTGAGTATAAATAAAACTCCTTTTATTTATCACCATATCGATTACTCATTATTTGTCGTTTCGGGTAATCAACTTCTTACTTGAATTATTACACTTGTCCCATGCTCTTAGCATGCACACAATGTTTACCTATGGTTCTTAATTTTGTGAAATAGATCAAATTGAACACATTTCCAATCATTCTCATTTCACAACTCCAAATCATTTTCATAAGTGTAAGAACATCAAATTCTTGCTACTTATAGAATATGCTAGATTCTAACATTTTATGCAACGATCCTTTCGTAATGTCACTGCACCAAAGTCACAAAGAATATTGCCAATGATATTACAAAGTCCTCTATCGGAGATTGTTACAAGACAATTCCTTAGATACGATGTCTCTTACTCAAAGTACATTCCTTTGAACATCGTTTTGCACAAAAGTTTCTAATCTAGTCATAGATTTTTTCAATATTCAATTCCCAATATGGACACATTTCCATATTTTCATATGACAACTTATTCTTAATAGAATCTTATCTAATCATAATAATGTTGATATGGTCCATCCAATATGGAAACATTTCCATATCTTTCAATACTATACTTCCAACTACTCACAAGCGAGCAATCCTCGGCGAACTTTGGATTGTCCTTTGATAGTTGTTTAATTATTTTAGTCAAAACCAATTCTAGTCCCTTTTCCCTCTAAATGCTCTCGACATTTGGAAAATTTTAGAATGGTCAAATATTAAAGCATCCGCAATCGATCCTATACCCGAAGCGTATGGGACACAACGCATGATGTTTTATTTGCTATGTTCTTAAAATTCGAATTGTGAAGAGGAATGCCGTAATCATAATCAAAGTTTTAAGAACACACTATGTACCTTTGACTAAATTTATTAACATTCCACAACCTAAGCCTTTAGATTTGAAATGAAGCATAATATTCTCTCCCTTAATTATAGCAAAACAATTATTCCATCCTTGCGACTTTGCAAAAGATGGCTCTTGTTTTCTATAATTAATATTGCCACCTTGCAATACTTTCCATAATAATCATACAATCATAACTTTTATGCTCCCACTATCATGATGATTATCATAAAACATAACACTTAAGCTCCCACTAGCTTTGACATGTATTCAGAAACAGCTTAACTTTCAGAAAAACAATGCTTATTGAATTTCTTAAGTTCATGTTTCTAATACTTAGTGCTTTGATAATCTTTTATCAAGGCTTCTTGAACTTATACACCTTTGCCTTAGATAGTTCATATGTGTGTCTAAACAATTAAGACTAATTGCCAAACCTCACAATTCAAATCATGGAAAGGGATACCGTAACCATAATCGAATTCAAGAATGCAATTTTAAAATCACTATCTTCTTAAAATCTTTCTTAGTGAAAGCATTTCCTCACAATCATTTTCATGAAGGAGGAAATCTTATGACACTTAGATTTAAACGGTTTATTTGTTCCTATCCATGTGAATTTGTCAAAACCAAAGTTTACGACAAATTCAAACTCATATGGATCAAAATTTCTTGATCTCGATTTCTTGCCTTTATGGTAGCACAGCTGCCCACCATGTCTTCCAAGTAGTTAAGCAGCTCACCTTTTCTTATCAATGTACTTTCCATTGATCAAGGTCCTTGCCTTTTATGCATTCAAATGAGAACTCATAGGACTCACATGCATAATTAACCTGATTGGATTGGCACAGAAACAAAATAATGTAAACACGATAGGTTGTAAACCTCAACTTGTGATGATCTATAAGGTCTATTTTGATTTGTTCTTGAAACCTTTCAAAACATTTAAGACTCCCACTGACTCCTTCACATATAAGATTCTCTTGTCAATAAACATTACTTGACAAACAAATATTCAAGAGTTAGTGTAGTTTTATCAAAACACTTCATAAATTGGTCCTAGTTGGTCTTTGTCTTATCCAGGACATCACAACTTTCCACATTTGATGAATGTTATAAACCTTTTTAATACTTGTCACTCATTATCACAATCTTAACTTTAAGACTTGTTATTGGAACGATGTACGATTGACTTCTTGATTTAACCATTTCTTCAGTCCTTGATTCCTCTTCTTAAACATACAATTGTACTAAGACTCACTTAGAGGGTCAATTGAGATATGGTTCTTAATTATTAAGACCCATCATAAAGCATAAAATGTACTCTCCCTTCTTCTTAGAATGGAGAAACTTTTATCTTTCTGCCTACTTGATTCTTCTTATTCGTTCTACTATTGATTTAAACCTTTTTAATCAATTCCGAATTACACTTAATCTTATAAGTATAATCATATTTACTAAGTCTTTAGTAAATCATGACGAATTTCTTTGTTACTTTTATGGTGGACTTGATCAACACGCAACTTTGTGTATTCGATCTCCAAGTCCTTCACTTGACACTTTGTCAATGAATTAGTCTAATTTCCAAATGTGAAATTTCTCATTCATCGTGCGACCAAGTTGGATGATCCCAAGTTTCTGTCCAATTGAAATTTGGGCGATGAGAAACTCTCCCTATTTGGTAAATTCTCGACTTTCCATAAATAACATAATAAGAACCAAATCCATTATTGCTAATAATAGAAACATTCAAACATCAATTTTTCATATACGCCATTGCAAGGATAAATAAATAATATAGAATCAAAATTTATTTTATTGCAGAAAAATTTTGTCCTTACAATGCAATTCATTGAAAAACTATGCTAATACATCTTTCTTAGCAATCTAATTCTAACTCTAAGTAGTAGCTCAAGAATCTAATCTTCGAGAAATGCGATCGAAATCGATTCCTTCACGGTTAGATTTAACTCACTTCTTCCCTTAAGCTTCCTTTCTTTTCTTCGATCCTACAAAACATCAATTGCAATCTTATCACATTATGTATTAAGAATCTAGAATAGAAGCTTAAAAGAGTTAGTTAATGGATTTTACCTATATTAGAGCCATACATTTTGACTCTCCCATCTCTTAGATCTCTTAGGTAAATGGGGCAGCTTCGTCTCCAATGCCTTTTCTCTTAGCAATAAATCAAATTGACTCTTTTGGAACATGACATGGAACTACTTTAGACATTGCCTTTCTCTTATGATCAAACTTTTCGATCATAGCATGTCTTTCATTGCCATTGTCCATATCCATAGAGGTCTTGAAGGTAGATTCACCAATCAACTTTGCTTTTCTATTGCGCCAAACCATTGATGATTCAGCAGCAATAAGCATATAGGTGAGATCTATAAGGGTCACGTCGCGGTTCATAATATAGTACTCTCTTACGAACTCACTATTTGAGTTAGCAAGTGACTGAAGAATCCAATCAACATCCATTTCCTCACAGACAACGGATCCTAACATTCTTAACCTATCAATGTGTGACTGCATCCCTAGGACGTGTGCACACACCGGCTTTCCTTCTTTATGTTTACTTGCCAAAAGGGCTTGAGTGATCTTGAACTTTTCAAGCCTTTGAACTTGTGGGTTAGGGAGAATAATTAGAGGAGGTGGAGGAGGTGAAGTATGATTTCTTGTTCCTCGATCGAATTGTGGAATATCATCTTCATGTGGAAAGCTTGTTCCACGGGATTTGGGAAGACCATAGTTGTCGAAATTTGACATCTACAAAACGGGAGAAAACAAATTCAAGTTAGTTGATTGATTGAGTCCTTAGTAAATCACCCAAATGAGATACTAAGGCTAGGACCCAACACAATATTCTACAACACAGGAGAGGGATGCCGTAACCCAAATTGCAGAACATTTGAAGGTAAGTGAATGATGATTCACTAATTTCCACCATGAAAAACGAAAAAGAAATTTAAGTTTTAAATCTATGAAAACTCCTAGATCCTATGAGATTCATTGAACATTTCAATGGCATGTTTAAATCTCGATATGTCCCTCTTGTTTGTGACTGGGATGCCGAGGATCACAAAGCGGGTTTGAATAACCATGCAAACTTACATGGTGCCCTCACATGTTACAGTCACCTATTCGATGTGCCGGTAAACCACACACGCTCCACCGAACTTTGACAAACATTGAGTCACCCTTTGCTACCTTTTCTTAGAACCATTTAGTGTGTCGGTCAACCACACACGCTCCACTAACGTCTTCGGAAGGGCACAAAGTGTAATTTCATGGAATTGCATCAATTCACTTTTGCCTAAGTAACTAAGATTGGGAATTTTATGAAAACATTTAGTTACATTTATACTTCATTATACTTATAATGGAAGGTTTTGTCCCATCCTACCTATTCGGCTAACAACCCTCCACTAGTCAAGAGTGCGGTGGGTAAGAGTGGATACCTATTCAATTGCCATTTTATAGGCAATTTCCTTAAACACCCATTATAGACCAGCTTCGTGAATGAGGCCTACTAACGGTAAGACTGACTTTTACTCATACATATATATAATGTTAGACTTTTAATGTTATATATAGTATAGGCTGTATTTTACACTTTTAAAATACTAGGTGGTTTAATTTAACAATTATACTTTTAATTCAATTAAATTGTTAACCTAAACTTTTATGGATTTATTAAACCTCTTTTAATTATACACTTTAATTAATTAATAAAACCATAAGGGAGTGATTTGAACTTTTCAAAACATTACTAGGGTTTTAGAATTTAACATTCCTAATTAAACTTTTAATCAACTTTTAAATTCCAAAACTTGAGGGAAAGTTTTGAAACATTTCAAAACATTAGAGTTTAGAATTTAAATATACATCAAAATTAAACTATTAATCAAAATTTAAATTCTAAAACTTGAGGGCAAGTTTTGAAACCTTTTTCAAAATATTAGGGATTCAACTATTTAAATTTCAAAACAACAAAACTTTTTGGGTTCAAATTTAAACTATAAAACCTAAAAGGGAAAATATGAAACTTTTCAAAGCACAAGGATCAAATAACAAATAATCTAAATTAACATTTAATCACATAATTATCCATATTTGATTTATTTAATGATTTCTTGCAAAACAATTTACCAATTTAATCAAAATAATTGATCAATTATCACATAAGGAAACAAATATTTTATTAATTGATAAATATCTTCAATTGGATCAAGAATATAGTCAAATATATCATAAAATTGGATTTATATTGATCTAATATGATAAGGCAACTATCCTTAAGCAAAAACAACAAGATATCCCGGTTTTCCCTCCATCTGACGAGCCGACTCGCCGAGTCAGGCATGGACTCGTCGAGTCAGCATGGACTCGGCGAGTTCATCTATGGACTCGGCGAGTCCAGCCTCCAGAAATACAAAAATCGAATTTTTTTAATCATACAATGCATCAATACAATAGAAACCAGTCTAGGCTCTGATACCACTGATGGGTTTTGGTCCTAAGAACATCCTATGTGCTAATACAAACCCTAATGCTTGGATCTAGGTTTCTCTATTGTACATGCAAGTTATCCAAGACTATAAACCCTAATTCTAGCATACAAGTAATCATATTAACATGAGAATAGGTTTATAATATTACCTTGATTGTTATGTAGCAATAATAATCCCAAATCTCCTTGTATTGACTTTGGAAGGCTTAGAGTCACAAGTGTCACTCCTCTAATGGTTCACAAACACCATAAGCAAGAGGATGAGGAGGAGAGAGGTTAGAGGCTGCCCAAAAACGTGTGAACCCCTATAAGGTTGCTTGTACACGTTTTTGGTCCTTAAGGGGTCTATATATAGTGAGGCAATTAGGGTTATCTAATAAGGAAACCCTAATTTGGATGCTTAAGCCCTAAGCAACCCATGGAGCCCTTTCTTTAAAGCCTTGGACGCTTTCATATGGGATTCCCCCATAGAATTCGTCCACCTTATAATAAAAGGCAATCCATGGCCCAAATTGCAATTATCTTATAATTACAATTCCAGTCCCTTAAGTTTAATTAATCTCTTTTAGTCACAAAACTAATTATTGACTAATATTAATTAAACAATATGATTTCTCCTTTAATATATTATTCTCATAATATATTAATAAATCATATTTAATCCTTTCTCTCCATAATTCATCCTATCAAGTTGCTTTGGTGAAGGCAACCCAAAAGGACCATGCACAATCGGGTCAAGTACATACCAAAATAGTTATGGACTTAGACACTAATCCAACAGTTCATCCTTCCAAGCTCCACATCCTCACTTCTTCTTAGCCCCTGTAAATCAGAACAAATGTGAAAACCACATTCTGTATCAAAGACCCAAGAATGAGAATATGATGACTTTTTAGAAAAGATAATGTAAATAATTGCCGAGGTTGGCTTCACTTTTCCATTCTTGATGTCCTGCAAGTATTTCGGGTGGCTTTGTTTCTTATGCCCCTTGTCATTGAAGTAAAAGCAAGTGGCCTACTTCGGGTCGGAAACAGGGGGAGCATCGAAACTGGACTTTCCTTTGGGTCCACTACTAGATGACCTAGCATGGGACTTTCCCTTCCAGTTCAGCTTAGCATGACCTTTCCTCTTTTTCCCTTGACCAATCGCTAGAGCATGGGCAACAGCAAAAGTGGAGGCAACAACTTTTCCCTTCATTCTCGCTTCAGCAGTTCGCAGGTGGTTATGCAATTGTAATAAATTAGTTTCATTGCAGTTCAAATGATAGGTCAATATGAACTGATCATAACAACTTGGCAGAGAATTCAACACTATGTTGATTGCCAACTCTTCATCAAAATTCACATTCAGTTTGTTGAGCTTATCCATGTATCATTGCATTCTTGAAATGTGGTTGCTTACAGACTCACCATCCTTCATCTTGCACGCCATGAGTGACATTACCACCTCATACGAGCTCGCTTATGGTACTTTTCCATAAGGTCCTTGTTCATCTCATACAACCAGTAATCCTCATAGTGTCTTTGCAATTCTGGAGTCATAGTAGCCACCATAATGCAAACAACTTTTGTTGCATCCCTAGAGTGTTTCTCATAGGAAGCTACTTCTTCATGAGTGGCCTTCATTTCATCGATCTCATCGAGTGGTTTCTCGAGGACATACTCCTTATACTCAAAGCGAAGCGCAATTTTGATGTTGCGCATCCAGTCATTATAGTTGGTGCCATCTAATTGCACCTTTGTGTTGGGTCGTGTTTTGTATTAAGTGTTGCATCTATTGGGCTCGATAGCTAGTCTGTTTTTGTATCTCCGGTATGGGCCTGTCCATCCGTGAGTATAGTAGGGTTTATTATAAATATAGGTGTTTGCATGCATCTTAGGTTAACAATAATAAAGAAAGATCAGAGCATTATTCAGAAGTTTTAATTATCGTTCTTGTAACCCTAAATCCTCTACAGCGGAAGTTCTTAGTCGAGCTCTGCTGAGGATTATTTGAATTAATCATTCGACACATTGTGATTCAATCTTGTCTTGTTTATTGTTTTATGTTCTTCGCACTACCTGTTACAAAGATCTAATCGATCTTCAAGTTTATTTAATATTTATCAATTGGTATCAGAGTAGGAGGCTGTGTAATTCATACACTTCTTTTCTGTGAAAAGGCTGCGATTAGGGTTATTCCGCATTTACTGATATTTATTGAGCCGTCATCCCATAATTGACGTAACTCAACATTTATTTGTGTTGCCCTAATTTAATATATTACAAGTCTGATCTTTTAAACAGGTTATTCGATCAAGCATGGACGAGTCACAATCCAATCCCATCAACATCTCAAACAGCATTGGATCAACAACAAAGATTCCCATCCTTTACACCCAACATTACAAGGTCTGGGCACATCACTTTGAAGATTATGTCATCGGATCTGAGGACAATGGATATCTCATCTGGGAAGCAATCGTATCCGGACCATTCGCTCATTCAGCAACTTCAAGAATTATTAAAACTCAGAAGGAGTATAATGATCTTTTGAAAGACGTTAAAGATATTGCTCAAGACGAAAAAGATAAATTTCAGTGCAATATTAAAGCATTGAGACTAATCAGATTCGCTCTTCAATCTGACACTTTCAGGCTAGTGAGTTCATGTAGCACTGCCAAAGAAATATGGGATAGCCTGTGAGAGTTATATTCTACGGACGAATATCTCGAGCATTCCATTCAAACCTTGCTTTTGTCCGAATTTGGTGAATTCAAGCAGAGTCCTGAAGAAACTGTAACTCAAACGTTCGATCGCTTCAATCATCTTCTTAGTAAGATGATTAAACATGATATTGAAAGGAAGTTGATTGAACAAAAGGTTACATTTTTAAACGGTCTCAGATCTGAGTGTAGAGCGGTTGTGTCCACTGTTAAAGCGCATGAGCAATTCAAATCTTACTCTTTGGCGAAACTGGTAGGGATTTTGAAATCTCAAGAAAAGATTGTGTTACAGGAGAAAAATGTGGTTTCAAGCTTGGGATCATTGGCCCTTCTGTCCAAAAGCAAAGCTGTGATGGAAGATGAAGACCTCAACCTAGAGGATTATGACCTTACCTCTGAAGACTATGCAATGATGGTCTCAAACCCAAAGAGGTTCATCAAGAAAAGGTTCCCTACAAATAAGAACTGAAATTGGCAGGGAAGTTACAGTTCTGAAATGGTTAGGGAAGAACCGAAAGCAGAAGAACCAAAGAAGGAACCGAAAGCTGAAGGAGATTCAGGTGTGAGCTGCTATTATTGTGGAGGAAAGAACCACTATGCCAAAGATTATGTTCTCAAGAAAATGGCAGAAAAGGATGAGGAAAAAGACGAAGAAACTGTGCTGTTGAAAAAGCTGGAAGAGATCAAAAGAAAGAAATCCACTGCTAACCCCTCTATGAATGCTTTAATTGTGCAGGGTTTGGTAGCGGATGATGAGTTCGGTGGCGTGGAGGTCTGGTCAACCGATTCTGAGGACGATGAAGTCAGGAAGCCATCTCATGGAAAGGCCTATGTTGCAAAAGGTGAAGGGAGTGGTGGAAAGTGTTTAATGGTGTCAGACGTGTCTCAGATGAGGGGATACAACACAGATGGTGGGAATGAAGACACAAAGGAGCGAGAGGACTTGTGCTTCACAGCAAAACCTCTCAGCGTACAGTTTAACGAGCTTGATGAATTAATCAAGAAGGTACAATCAGTTTTTGTTTCATTCAAAGTCCCACAAAGTTCATATGAAAAGGAACTAAAAAATGTTAATTCAAGAATCTCTCATCTAGACAGCAGTTTAACTCAAACACGAGTCACCAATTCTAACCTAACTGACCAAATAAGCAGGGTATCTTCAAAGAGTGAGGAACGAAGGATATGGATCGAGCTAAAGGAGTCGGAGTTAATCAAATCCAAGGATGAAAACATTTATTTACAAAGAGACAATTTAAAACTTTTAAAACAGAGAAATGTCTTTTGTTTAATTGCTAAGCGTCTTTACACTAATATCACTCAACTTCATTTAAACTGTGAAATAGGGCAGAAAATTCATCGCATGATTTTGCCCTTCCTTGAGTTTAAGGAGGATGAAATTGACGCTGAAGCATATAACTGTGAAAGTGTTGTTTCGTCTGAGGATGTTAATCCGACATATATGTATGGTCTAGACAAAATCGAATCTTTCATAAAGTCCAAGGACCATAAAGACATGCTGAAAAATCTTTTGGATGAAAATGATAAACTAAAACTAAGAACTGAAACCATACAAAAGTTTGACTCATTGAATGCCAACCTGAGCGCAGAAAATAAAATTGATGTTGAAAATGCATCTGAGCTCAATGAGGATGATGATATGAGTGAAATTTCTGTTGAAGACACAGTTGACTGTTCAGAGTTTGTCAAGAGCGAACCCAAAAACCACAAAAATCTTATTTCAGAAAATTCTGTGGAGTTTGCTCGTCTGTCCCAACAAAAGTCCCCGATCCTTGAAGACAAGGTTGTTGTATACCAAAAAGTGAGAACAACTCCAAATCAGGTGTATAAAGTCACAGGCGTAACAGAACATTAGACAGCCGAACTCACAACTATTGTAAACGAAGATAATGTTGATGGTTGTGATGAGTTCTTCTGGTCTGCTCCTATCAACAATGCTGACGAAACAGTTGGTCTGTCAGAAAGGACTTCATGGAAAACCAAAGGCAGATATGTGCCAGAGCCTTTGAACAAGCCTGATAACTTCGACGTGCCAAGTACTAGTGGTACAAAAGATGTTCCTGAAGAAAAAGGAGTTTCTGCAAAAGAAGTCACTCCTTCAAGCGACACATCATCAGTTCAAAGTGAATCAGTTGACAGAAAGCAAAAACAAAAAGCGAATATCCATCGTCAGCTGAAGCAGGTGAGAAATCAGAAACAGCAAAGGAATCAGAGATACAAGAAGAATCTCTCTGAAAGAAAACAGTTCTGGCAATCTCAAAATGCCCATTTCTCTTATCATAACAGAAATTTAAAGTCAGAGAAAAACACTGTTAGATCACAAGAAAGTCATAACAACCGAAGAGAGAGGTTCGGTTATGAAGGTCAAAACAACCGAAAGGATACGTTCGGTTCTGAAAAATTTGACAACCGAAAGCAAAGGTTCGGTTCAGAAAACACTATCTACCGAAAGCAGAGGTTCGGTTCCGAGAGCAAAAGAGACCAAAGATCTAGGTTCGGTCCTACTAATGATCAAAAACAAAAGGGTCACTTAGAATCTCAAGCCAAGAACTCATCTCAGTCAAACTTCTCTCGTTCTTCTTCTTCTAATTCTTCTAATTCCTCTCAACCTCTTTCTAAATTCAACTCTGTTCGCACTCAAAAACCTAAATCATCAACAAATGTGAAAGGAAAATCAAAGTTTTCATCAGTTGAAACAAATCAAAATAATCCCAGAGTCCAAATACCTAAACCAGAATCCAAACCAAAAGAAACAAATCACAACAAAATTAAGGTTTTCACCATTAAAAAGAAAGATGAAACAACGTTAATAAAAAGAACATATCTTGTTGACATCTCTCTAACTATTCCTGTTCCAGTGAAAGGCTCACGTGGACCCAAGAAACTTTGGGTTCCTAAATCTGCTTAATTTTTGCAGGTTATTAGTGACGAGCAGTTTGACGAAGAATGGTACATTGACAGTGGCTGCTCACGTCACATGACAGGAAGGAAGGAAGAATTGAGGGAGTTTAGGTCTCTCTCAAACGGTGGAAATGTCAAGTTCGGGAACAACTCCTTCGGCACCATAAAAGGCTATGGAATGATTACAAATGGTGATTTTACGATTCGGAAGGTTGCATACGTTGAAGGACTACAGCACAACCTCATCAGTGTATCTCAGCTTGTTGGAGGTACCGGTCTCAAGGTTTCATTCGATGATGAGGGTTCGGAAATAATTGAGAAGAAAACGAAAAGAGTCATTCTCAAATCGGAGCGCAAAGGCAAAATGTTTCCCCTGAACCTCAAACCCATCAAAGGGAATCCAGCTATCTGCCTGTTATCCAAAGCACAATCTAACGAAAGGTGGCTGTGGCACCGAAGGCTCTCTCATCTCAACTTCAAGGATATCAACAAACTTGTCACAGGTGGTCATGTTCGAGGTCTTCCATTGCTCAAATTCGATCGAGAACATTTATGTGCTGCGTGTGAAATGGGGAAGCAGAGTCGTCAAAGTCACCCATCGATTGTAAACACTAAAGTTGTTGAACCATTAGAGTTAATTCACATTGACTTGTGTGGTCCATCATCTATCGAAAGCATCGGCGGTAGCAAGTATATTCTTGTCATCGTTGATGATTTCTCGCGTTTTACATGGGTGTTCTTTCTGAAGCACAAATCTGAAGCGACTCTCAAGCTGAAGACGTTTATCAAGCAGATTGAAGTACAGCTAAAGAAAGTCGTTCGCAACATTAGGAGCGATAATGGTCTAGAGTTCAAAAATAAAGAATTCGAAGAATTCTTAGCCGACAAAGGAACCAGTCATAACTTCTCAGCTCCCTAGACTCCTCAACAAAACGGGATTGTCGAAAGACGAAACCGATCTTTGTGTGAGGCGGCCCGAAGCATGCTAAGTTTTGCTTCTTTACCTTTATATTTTTGGGCTGATGCTATTGCTGCTGCTTGTTTTACGCAGAATAGGTCATATCTCAATAAGCGATTCACTCTCACTCCTTATGAGATCATCAACAACAGGAAGCCAAATGTCAAATTTTTCCATGTATTCGGCTCACGGTGCTTCATCTTCAATTCTAAAGAACATCGTAACAAGTTCGATGTCAAAGCCGATGAAGGGATATTTCTGGGCTATTCTCTCACTTCTAAAGCCTACAGGGTATTAAACAAGCGCTCGAGGAAAATAGAAGAAACCTATTATGTGACTTTTGATGATAGCTATGTCAAAAAGCTTAAGGCCAAAGAAGACACAGTTGGAGAAATCTTTTCTCACACAGGCCAAGTCACAGCCTCGATTGCAAACCTATTTGAGAAGTTCGTCGAGTTATTTGATGAACTAGAGAAGGCAACTCTCTCAGAAGCGAGTGCAGCAGACAACAAAGTAGATCATCTGAAGCAACTCATCGAAGATACTGCAAAGAGAATGAATGAAGGAGGATCAAGTTCTAATGACCCTCCACAGCACGATACTTCAGTTGAGGGGGAGGGCACATCTTCGTCATCACAGGCGAGCTCACATGTTGAGGGGGAGAACTATTCTCCAGCTGCTCCCGAAAGCTCATCTGCACCCGAAAGTCCAGTGGTACCTGAAAGCTCAACACCACACGAAGCTCCTATAGCTCCAGAAACTCAAGACACACCTGAAAGCTTATCTGTCGAGGGGGAGAATGCAGATATGTCTTACGACTATGATAGTCAATCTGAACTAGAAGAGATGGTAAACGCTGAATTGGATCCATCTTATGATCCAAATTACCCTCCTCTTGTCAAATGGACCAGAGATCATCCTGTTTCTCAGGTTATCGGTAATGTCTCTGAAAAGATCCTGACCCGATCACAACTAAAGGCAAAACAAACTTCCTTATTTTCAAAAGTAGAATTTTGTATGTTTAACTCCTTCGTCTCAAAAGTTGAACCAAAGACAGTTAACACTGCTCTTGATCACTCTGATTGGGTTCAAGCTATGCAAGATGAACTAAATGAATTCGAAAGGAATAAAGTTTGGCATCTCATTCCAACTCCTTAAGATGCCTCAGTTGTTGGTCTCAAATGGGTCTTCAGGAATAAGATGGACAAGGAAGGCAACGTGATACGAAACAAAGCCCGTCTGGTAGTGAAAGGATACTGTCAGGAGGAAGGAATCGACTATGAAGAAACTTTCGCTCCTGTTGCTAGGCTGGAATCCGTTAGAATATTTCTTGCTATGATGCACACAAAAAGTTTGAGGTCTACCAAATGGATGTCAAGTGCGCATTTCTAAATGGAGAACTTGAAGAAACCGTGTACGTGGAGCAACCTCCTGGATTTGTTAATGAAAGGTACCCCAATCACTGTTACATTTTGGACAAAGCCGTATATGGACTGAAACAAGCTCCGAGGGCCTGGTATGAAACGCTAACCAAGTTTTTAAAGATGTCCAAATTCAAACAAGGTTTGGTTGACCCAACCTTCTTTCGTAAGAAGGAAGGTAACCACCTTATGATTGTTCAAATTTATGTCGATGATATCATCTTTGGCTCAACGAATCCTAGCTTAACGGCTGAATTCAGAAAGCTAATGGAGACTAAATTTGAAATGAGCTCAATGGGTCCAATTAACTTTTTCCTTGGTTTAAATATTAGACAGGGACCCGAAGGCATCTTTATTAATCAGGAAGCTTACACGAAGACTCTCCTTGCAAAATTTGGCATGATGGGAGATTCAAAAGTGAAAGTTCCAATGGCGTTCGGCACCAAGCTTACTCCGTCATTGGATAAGCCAGCAGTTGATATTACGCTATATCGCCAGATGATCAGTTCACTAATGTATCTTACTGCTAGCAGGCCTGATATCATGTTCTCTGTTTGTTACTGTGCTAGATTTCAGTCGAATCCACGTGAACCTCATATGCTTGCAGTGAAGAACATACTCCGTTATCTCAAGCGAACTACATCTTTAGGCCTATGGTATCCATCCAACTCAAGCTTCTTCGTTCAAGCCTACTCAGATGCAGACCTTGGAGGTTGTGGACTAGACAGGAAAAGCACCACGGGAGGCTGCCAATTCCTAGACGGAAAGTTGGTTAGTTGGCAATCAAAGAAACAGACATGTGTATCTCTGTCTACCGCTGAAGCAGAATATATCTCAGCTGCCTCCTGTACTTCTCAAGTGATTTGGATCCAAAGTCAACTCCGGGACTATGGACTCAATATGAAAAAGATCCCATTATATTGTGACTCTGAGAGTGCAATTAGGATCTGTCATAACCCAGTGCAACACTCCAAGACCAAGCACTTAGCACTAAGGTATCACTTCATTAAAGATCATGTGGAAGATGGGAACATCGAAATTCATTTTGTTCGAACCACTGATCAACTGGCTGACATCTTCACCAAAGCTCTTCCTGAAGCATCGTTCAACAAAATTCTACAAGGGCTAGGTATGATGGAATCGGAGTCAGTACCAAACATTACCTCTCAAACTCAAAAGTAAGAAGCGAAATAGACCGAACGTTCGGGTTCGGGTCTTGTACTAATGTACCGAAATGAACCAAACGCTCGGGTTCGGTTAAATAATCTGCTTTTCGCTCATCAATCAAAGGTAGTTTTCTTGGTTGTAGATCTTATGTATAATTGCTCCAATTGCATTTATTTTATTCTCAAAGTTATTCTCTTTTTAAAACCTATTTTCTTTGACAACCGAAATATACCGAACGTTCGGGTTCGGTTCCAAAATTTTTCTTACCCGAAATAGACCGAACGCTCGGGTTCGGTTCCAAAGTTTTTAACAACCGAAATAAACCGAATGCTCGGGTTCAGTTCCAAATTTTTTTTTCTCAGTAATTTTTTTTTTCTTTTGCCTTATTTTTTTATTTCATCTTTTATTTGTTCATAAAAATCCCAAAAATATTTCTTTTATAAATTCAAAAACTCCAAAAATATTTTGTTCTTTATTTTCTTTTTAGCTTTAATTTTATGTGTGTGTTCGTTTATGGCGAAATTATTGAATTAGCTAAGTGTCCCTAGAAGCATGTTGTTGTATGTGTCCAAAGCCTCACTTGATTCTGAATAATAGGTCTTACTGACTTGGTATAAACAAACCTTGTCTTCCCAATTAGGCTTCCTTATTTATTCTAATCATCAGCTACCTAACTCTCTTCTCACATGAGATAAGAGTTTTCTGCTTGGTCCAGTTTTTCACAGCAGAGGTACTTTGTTTTCTTACACCATCTAAATTGCATTTCTCCATCACTTTCGTTTCACAAAAGTAACCCTTGAGACTCTCAGAAATTACCACTGAGGTTTATGGTTACACCATTTCTGTGTTTATGATCTTAGTTTCGTGTCACTACGATCTAAGTGAAACCCAAAATTCAATGCCCAATACGAATTGACGGTGAACAATTAATTTGATCTAGTTTTCACTAATGAATTGACGTACGTACCTCCTTGAAATCTCAAATTTTCTTTTGTGTGATTCCTATGAAATTGTTAACACCAATAACATTTCTTCCCTTGGGATCCAGTTTTAAATTTTTGTTGAGATCTTTTTTAACAATGTCCTAGCCAAATTAAATTATTCCCAACCTACTTGTTCAACAGACTACACCGGTCTCACAAGTACTTCGTTCACTTTCTATCTTATATCAAGATTAGGAATGTTGAATTGAAGCGAAAGCCACCCTAATAAGCCTAATTAAAAGAAGCCTTTCAACACTTCTTAACAAGTGTTTGATCGTCATTCAACGGGAAACCACACCAGCACTTTAAGGTCTCTCTTGACTTTGAAGGAAGAGATTCGTGCCCGGGATCATTTGTTTCGTGTCTTTATTGACATCACATTTTTCCCAAAAATTATTGCTTTATTTCTTTTCTTTTACACCCTTAGCACGAAAATCTTTGTTTTTCCAAAATTCAGGTTCTATTAATTACAGGTATTTTACATGGATTGGCAGTCGATTAAAGGCTGTGGTTGATTTTAATCCACGTGGCGGTATTTTTCAAAAGATGCTGTTACAATTTAAAGGGAGGTGATAAAGACGTGTGTTTCGGATGTCCACTCAGCCATCTCAAACATCCTCGAAGCACATGATCATATCCTTAACTATTCTGTGAGGTGTACCCTTGCAGAGAAGCTTGCTCCCGCCCTTGCCCTGTTAAGCAAAATCGAAGGGCTACTTGATTTCGTGTCCATTCTGAAACAAGGGGGAGAGAAGGAGTCTGTATCCCAACCACCTCACTCCTCAAAGGCAACTCACACTACCGAACCTCCTCCAGTAGGCCAAGCCTCCGGTTCGGGTGTGAAAGACAAAGGTAAAAATATTGCTGAGGAAGAAGAGGAAGAAGACAAAGAAACAATTACCGAGTTGTTGAAGCGTAGAAGTCGACGCAATGAGGCTGATGTCTGTGCTCGTGTGGCAAAAGAGGCTGAAGAAGCTGAACGAAAACAGAAGGAAGCCCACGACCTTCTTGAGAGTAGGAAAACTCTTTTTCCTGCTTGGACCCTCGAGAGGATGATAAAAGAAGCCATCGACACACCGAGTATCTTGTGGCTGGAACCTGTAATTTCTTTTGATTGTTCCAATACTGTCGACTCTTAGTTTGACATGCCACTGACACGAAAGGCGTTCATCTTTCATGCCTTCTCCAACGTTGCAGAGTTCCCTCATCCTCATCCACAGGTTGATCGGGACTTAATCGATTTCTATCTGAAGGCTGCTCAACCTCAGTATCAGACTTGGAGCGCTAAGGAGATTATCAACGTTCGGGTCTTGAAGCCGTATACTGAAGGGAACTTCATTAACATTCGGTTCAAGGTACTTCGGGGATCTACCAAAACCGAGCATGCCATTTCCCTTGCAGATCTTTCAAATCTCAATCCCCATGATTAGATTATCTTGCACAACATCCTTCTCACCAACGAAGCTGAATGTGGTCCGATCATCGACCATCTTAAGAGGATGCTGGTGTGCTACATCATGGAAGTTGCGCTGATGGATCAGGAGATAGCAAGCGTATTTAAGAAGAAACCAAAAATATCTCCTGTTGGCTCGGCCAGTGATCAGAACCAAATGCAGATGGGCAGAATTGACACAAGAAGGAATTCAGTCATGTTCACCAGAAACGAAGGACAGAAATGTCTTTTTGCCTTGGCTAACAAACATCTGTACACTACTGCCTGCTTAGAGCATGTTTTGGGGATCATCCACAGATGCAAGCAAAACTC
Organism: Lactuca sativa; assembly: GCF_002870075.4. Taxonomy (NCBI): domain Eukaryota; kingdom Viridiplantae; phylum Streptophyta; class Magnoliopsida; order Asterales; family Asteraceae; genus Lactuca; species Lactuca sativa. Next base: position 336,995,302 of record NC_056627.2, on the reverse strand, counting down.
AGCGGATGATGTCAAGTACTTCGATGACATGATACAATGGTACATTCGGTTCAGACAGACTATTCTCACTCTTATCACACGTTTGTTTGATACTGTAAAGAAGACACCCGCTGCTGGCCCAAGCAAGAAGAAGAAGTAGTCTCGCTCCAATTTGACGCAAAGGGGGAGATTGTTGGGTCGTGTTTTGTATTAAGTGTTGCGTCTATTGGGCTCGATAGCTAGTCCGTTTTTGTATCTCCGGTATGGGCCTGTCCATCCGTGAGTATAGTAGGGTTTATTATAAATATAGGTGCTTGCATGCATCTTAGGTTAACGATAGTAACGAAAGATCAGAGCATTATTCGAAAGTTTTAATTATCGTTCTTGTAACCCTAAATCCTCTACAGCGGAAGTTCTTAGTCGAGCTCTGCTGAGGATTGTTTGAATTAATCATTCGACACATTGTGATTCAATCTTGTCTTGTTTATTGTTTTATGTTCTTCGCACTACCTGTTACAAAGATCTAATCGATCTTCAAGTTTATTTAATATTTATCACTTTGCACATATGTTCAACAGAGAGAACTTGTTTTTGTTGTTGTTGTTGGAGGATCCAGAAGCATCAAAAGGAGCAGACATCTTAAAGAGTAGAAAAGAAAATTTTGTTTAGATAAGAACAATCCTCAATATAACACCCAAATGAAATATCAAGGCTATGATCCAACTAAATAATTTACAACTTAGAAAAGGGATTTCGTAATCTAATTTCAAATTATATAAAGGTAGGTAAATGACGATTTACCAATTTCACCATTAAAAAAAATGAAATTCGAAAGAATTAAGTTTTGAATGAAATTCCTAGATCTTTTGAGAATCATTGAAGTTTTCAATGACATGTTTAATCTCAATTATGCTCTTCCATTTGTGACTGGGATATTAAGGATCACAAACATGATGTGAACAACCATGTAAATTAGCTTGGTACTCTCGATGTCATTTTGCATCTCATTTTAATGTGTCGGTTATCCACACACACTCTATTAATCAATGATAATTTACGAGATACCCATTGCCACTCTTTATTAGTCTCTATTAGTGTGTCTGTTAACCAAAAACGCTTCACTAACAACCAATAAAGTGCGATGTGCAATTTCATGGGTTAGCATATAATTTCACATTTTTCGTAAAGTAACTAAGATTAGGAATTTTATAAAAAATGTATTTAGTTACTTTATGGATCATTATACTTATTAATGAATATTAAGTGTCCTATCAAATCCGTTTAGCTAACGCCCTCCGCCAATCAAGGAAGCGGTGAGTGAGAGTGGACATCCATTCAATCGCTATTTTATAGGCAATTCATTTATACCCACCTTATAGATCGGCTTCGTGAACGAGACATACTAGCGGTTCGACTGACTTGTCTTATATATATATATATATATATATATATATATATATATATATATATATATATATATATATATATATATATATATATATATATATATATATATATATATATATATATATTAGACTTTTAATATTACATATAATATAAGGGTGTATTTTTAAAACTTTTCAAAAATACTAGGTTATATTTTAAAAGTTTAAAATTAATATTCAATTAATTAAATTAAAAATAAAATCAATCATGAATTCAAGATAAGGATAACAAATTACATTTTAAAATATTCAATTTTATCCAATTAAAATATCCAATTAAAACAATATTAAGATAATTATCCTAATCAATCTATGAGATAATTGAAAAAATTGAATTTTTAGGATCTGATAGCACAACACGCCGTGGTAAGCAATCACCACGTCGTGTTGGGTCGAATACACAAGCCAACAAGTCGTGTTGGAAGAACTCCACGTCGTGTTTGATGAACAAAATGACGATTCTGTTTTCTCCTCCTTGTTCAACTTCACATTAATATAAATTCAATAGAAAACTAAACATATGCTTTGATACAACTGATGGGATTTGGGCATAACAAACAATCATATATGTGCATGCAACCCTAAATTTGATCTACGTTTTCTCTAAATAAACATACAATGGGAACAACAATGTTGAAACCCTAGAACAATAGTGTATAATAAAAAAAATACTTAAATAGGGTTACAAAACATACCTTTGATTGTTATATAGCAATAACAGTCCATATCCTTAGTGTTGTTGAGACTTTTAGAAAAAACGTCACAATTGTCACACCTCTAATGGCTCACACCCAACACTAGTAATAGAAGAATGATTAAGAAGGAGGAGGGAGGTTTCAATTTTCGGTTGGTACTCTTCAAGAACATGTGGCCAAAAATCATAGGGTATCAGATTATAGTGAAGTCAGTAAGCCCTAGATAAGCCCAAATCCAAGATAATCTTAAACCGAGTAGTTATCAATTTTCCAGATTATTCATAAGAGATTATTCTGGAAACCCTAAGGCTCCAGGAAACCGTCCATAGTCTATGGAAGATTCTAGATTACCTCTTTCTCAACTATTGAACAATTACAATCCATTCCTTGCAATTTTAATTAATTCTTTTAATCCCAAAATTAAATCTAATTAATTTCTGATTAAATATAAATTAAATATTACTATTTTTAATTAATATATTAAAATTTTATTTATTTCAATTTATTAATTAAATAATAAATCAACCTCTTTCTCTAAAATCATCATGTCTAATTGCTAGTCTTAAGGGCAACCCCAAAGGATTCTGCTACTACCAATTCAAGTATATACCAATTATAGTTATGGACTTAGACACCTAATCCAACATTAAGCACGATACGTACCCACATTAGCAATAAACTTAAGATGAAAGTTGAGAGAAACCCTAATTGATAGGGTGAAGAACACGGTGCACCTTCTAATAGAAGGCGGATAAAACCTACATCAATAGGGACATGAACCAAGGGATATAAAAGCAAAGGACGTCAAGAAGGTTACGCCGTTACTTCCGATGGTGAGGGATCCATAGACAACATGAAGAATGAACCAAATCGATCACTACAAAAATAGTGATTGATCAAATGGAAGAATAGATCTTGAACAGATGAAAGAACAAGGTCCTTGAGCTCTGATACCATGTGAAAAATAACAAACATAATATTTTCCAACATGAGCAATCTATTTCATTAATAGATCAGTTCGTTTGACATGTACTTACAAATGAAAACTCACTACATAAACCTATTTACTCTCCAAGGTTTCACTCATAAAGATCTTACAGAAGAAAAAGACAATTATACATACACAAGATGAAACCCTAACATTACAAAGAAAACCATTATAATAATGGAGATAATATCACATATATTTTTTCAAACACTAATGACCTCTCCACCAACTTCACACATTATATACTCTGTTCACAACAACTTGGTTATCAATGGGTTAACCCATGTACTGATAGATCTACGTGCATAAAGTCAACAATAAGTGAAAAACGATAACACACCAAAATGGCCTTAAAGTCAACAATAAGTCAATTATAAGTTTGGAAATAAGAATTCTTTATTAATTTAACACCTCCCTTCGTGAGATTACTAGAAGAACCTAACATAATTAAGGCCCAAGGAGTGAGGATTGTTGAAGAGAGGCAAGTCCTTCCACCAAATTATCAAAGCCACCCCTACTTCCTTGGTGGATGAACAAGCACTGAACAAATGATATTCTTTCTTGTTAAATGAATTGCACAAAGGAGAAAGAACGAATGTAATATTTACCCTCCTACAGATCATGTTTTCCCTAGTAGGAAGTTTGTGAAGCCTCGCATGCCAAATAAAAATATTTACTTTCCTTTGTACAACCTTATACCAAAACGTGGGCAAATTATTTGTTATCAGGTAAGTTATCAACACTTTTCTAAGTGATGAAACATTGAAAACATTATTCACTTCCAGACCCTAACACCAATGAAAAGTTATAGAGTTTCTCCATTTATTAATGCTTCTATATAATAAGTAGTTGAGATCAATGTTGTAAGGTTCGAGATCAAGGCAAATATCGCAGATTCTGAACCATGCGGATATCCTATAAGCCAAGGGTCTGACCACCCGTAAACCCATGTGATACCCATAAATAGAACTAAGAACTTTCTTCCACATCATATTAGTACCATCTCTAAAACTCCAACACCGCTTAGAGAGAAGAGCAAGATTAAAATCCCTTAAGCTCCCAATGTTCAAACCACCCATTCCTTTTGAGTTCATCGTCTTGTGTCAAGCAATCAATGTGACGTTCTTGTGATTCACATGTTACCCTTGAAGAAGTAATTACATAAACTTTCAAGTTTGTGAATGACTTTCCTAGGTACCTTATAAAGTGAGAAAAGGTATGTCCCAAGGCTTCCAAGTATCGACTTTACAAATGTCAACCAACCTCCAATGGAAAAAGTTGTAGCTTTCCACAAAGAAACTTTCTTATGAAAATTTGTCAGTAAGAGGCACGTGATATTCTTGTGATCCGCAATACTACCCCATAATATGTTGTTTTGTGGTTTTGGCTAACACGATAAGATACGACTTGAATTAGGTTTTATAAATTCTAATACAATACGATAACGTGTTTTTGTTCGTTAACACGAACACAGATCCAGAAAAACACGGAAAATAAGATAAAATGATAATACGTCAAAAATAGAAAAAAGAACTATTTGCACCCATATGTAAATTCTTGTAAAAGAAGATATTCTAAACAAGACAAAGACGAGTAACACGGCCAGAAGGAACACAACACGACCACGACGTCTTATGCTATTATCGTAAAATTACAAAAAAAAAAGAAAAAAAAATCAAATCATAACTAATTTCTAGTCTGTTTAGTTTAAAATAGGTTAGAATCAATATAAACCAATTTATAATAAGTGCATTATGATAACAGTTAGAAAAATCTAAACAATTGTTGTATATTTTTTGAATGCAACTACATTATAATCAGTAGGAGTGACAATTCTCGACCTAACCACTAACCCGATACGAACCCGAAACAAAAATAAACATGTTTGAGTTGAGATTTCTGACCCGCCAACCCGCTAACCTGCCAACCTGTTTATTTCATGGGTAGGTTGGGCTACCTATTTGGGTTCGCATGTCAACCCGCCAAACCGACTACATATATTGTATTTAAAAAAATTAAAATTTTATTTATGAATTAATATAATATAGTTAATATATGCTGATGGAAACCTTTTTTTAAATATGTTTCTTATTAACTTATTATGTTAAATTTGTATATGGTTGTTCATTTCATTATAAATGTAAAATGCTAATTATTAAATAATTTACAGACGTTTATAACTCGTTAATGAGGTATATCTCTTATTAGACTTTTTATAATGGTTCGTTTCGGTCGCCTACTGATGGTTTGGTTCGGTCTTCTGCTGATGGTTCGGTTCGGTCTCCTTCTGAAGGTTTGGTTTGGTCTTATGATGATGGTTCAGTTTGGTCTCCTGATTAAGGTTCGGTTCAGTGTCCTGCTGAAGTTTTGGTTCGGTCTTCTGTTGTTGCTTCGATTCAGTCTCCTGCTGAAGGTTCGGTTCGGTCTCCTACTGATGGTTCGGTTCGGTCTCCTGCTAAAGGTTCGGTTTGATCTTCCGTTGATAGTTCGATTCAACCTTCTATTGAAGGTTCAGTTCGATCATTCGGTTAACCACATTCGGTTCGGCCATTCGGCCAACATGGTTCTGTTTGGTTTTGCAACTCACTCTTTCCTAAGACAAAAAGTTCCAACATTGTGCCCCTTCTCAATGCATAGTTGGAATTTACCTTCACAAGGTAAAAGTACTTCGTATTACATATATATAACTCTGTACACACATAAAGACGATTATGCTCTAACTCTCTCTACATACTCATCACACTTACATACACTCGGATTCCCTTCGCTCAAAGGATCCGATCATCGTTTTGTATATATACTAACTTGATCGTCGGGTGAATCTAACTATTATCGTTTGTGAGCGTAATATGAAATACATCGGGGATTGCTAGAGGCATCAAATCACATATCCGAGGTCTCGAATCAATTAGCCTCATGAAGATTTTCCGGGTTACATCAAGTGGTGCCATTCGTGGGACCTCGAGCAAATGGCTACTATTCCAGGAGGTTCAACTTCATCTTTTCAACAATCCTTATAGATCCTTTCTTAACGATCTCTACACTCTTAATATTTAAACTTTTTCAAGATCCCTACTGATATGGTGTGCAGAAGCTTTACCCACCCAGAAATCCACATATTCATTTTCTTGAATGGTTTAATTTTCTAAAATATATTTATGACAACTCAATCTCCTTCATCTTCCTTTTCTTGGAAGCTTAAACAAAGAATGCAAAAGATAAAAGTTTCAACATATAATTTAGCTTGTTGAGATTTATTTATGTTTCTATCCTTATGGTTCTCTCGATCTATCAAGAAGAAAAAAAAAAAAGAGCAATTCTATCTCCAATTTCGCTTTATCGTACAAAAGATATCCCATCTAATTTTCCAAACAAGTTTTGCAATACTAAGTTGTACATTCTACATCATATGAAATAATTTGGAAGGGACTTAGTAAACATAAATATAGAAAAGAGAGACTCATTTTTATAGTTGTAAAAAAGCGTTATGCTCGGCTGACAGAAAGGTACAACATGGATCCAAGAACTACATCATCAATCGATAAGTACCCTATGTTGCTTAGGCTGAACCTTTTTCACTTTCAACAAGCTTTGGCTTTTACCCGACGAAAGCATTGTTTGTTATAAAGTTCCGATCAATTATAATATGGTGTATTAGGTTACATACAATCAACATATATAGGTTTAGATATCACACATTTATACCCTCTTTTCTATAATTGTTAAATGTGACTCGAGCATTTGGATCATGTTCATGGATCATTTGGAGCACTAGGGGTTCATGGATCATGTGACAAAGGAGCAGATCATCTGAGAAAGGAATGGATCATCTAATAAAAGAACGGATCAAGTGCCAAAGTAACGGATCATACAAAAGAGGGAACCTTGTTGTTCCATATGTTGAAGGGATGGGCCAAGAAGGATGTTTTTGCGCTAAGGGAATTCCTTCTTGTTCCATTATACTCCTTCTTGAGCCATAGGGTACTCCTATTGAGCCATGGAGTATGCTCTTGTGCCATGTATGGCCTTGTTGTGCCGTGTATGTTCCTGTTGCACCAAGGTGGTGTGGTTGCTCCAATCTTGATGTTCTCGTGCCACACTTGAAGCCTTTTGTGCCATCCATACACTTGTTGCGCCATCATGGCGCAAGTTGGACCATCTGGTGTGTACAATCAAGTCGGTGCCTTCCTGCGATCCAAAGAAAAACCTGAAACACATAACACATAACAAGGTAAGCACAAAACTTAGTGAGTTTCCCAAGATAGCACACACATCTCATTAGCCACTCGAGGTTATAACATGGTAAGACCCTTCGGTCAATTTGTCTCAGTGGGACCCACCGGTCCCATAACTCGGGTGGACCCTCTGGTCCTAACTCGGTAAGCACGGAATAATACACGACATAAATCACATAGACATAATGCAGGATATCTTAGTACTCAATATAAACGCATAAACATCTCCATCACACAAAGATACCACTCATGGTAAGTATAGTGAGAAGACTCACCTCGAAAACAAACAATCATCCTCGCACTCGAATCTCGAAGTAGCCTCCTCTTAAAACATCGGGTAATTATCTCAATAAATACTCGATTCTCGACTCTAAGTAAACCAAAGGTTATTCTTCCTCTTTCTAACTGTTGAAGTGGGTAAAAGACCATTTTACCCCCACCCCCTGGTCTCCCTTACTCATGTTTGACTAAACCCTAAATTCAACAAAAATCAACTTAAGTCAACAGTCCATGTTTGACCCGACTCGCCGAGTGCACTTATGTGACTCGTCGAGTCCACTCGTTTCCTCAGAAGTCTCGTGAAGGTCCAATTTAGCTCGTCGAATTGACCCCCAACTCGCCGAGTTATCGCTTGATCAGGCTCATTTGGACAAACCCTAACCGACTCGTCAAGTCGGCTCATCGACTCGGCGAGTCCACGCAAACTCAATCTTCATTCAGACGATTCTAAGCAGATCTACAACTCCACACTACATATCTATCCTTCTAAGGCTCGAATAGCACGTAAAGTTGTAAGCTTTACACTAATGCATGGCATTTAAGGCTCATAATGCCAATACACGCTCCAACAAGGGCTAGATGCACAAGAGCTTGCCTCCAGCTCAATAAAGCTTGGGTCTTTGGACTCACAAGGCCACCTATAGTCCATATCTGAGGTTCCAACCTCAAGCCATGCCCAATTGACTCCATGTCACAAGATGGATGGGAGAAAGCCCTCAACACTACCTAAAACAATATCTTATAAGGAAATGGTCAAGTTAGAATCTTTTTACCTCTAACTGAAGCAAAACTCTGAAGAATCTTTGGATCCAATAGCCTCCTTTCGATCCAATCCATGATGCTCTCCACTTTTTCCTCCAAAAGGTCACATCATGCCCCAAATTATGTATCTTCTCTCTTTTAGCTCCCTCCAAGCGATCAGGGTTTCTCTCTGGAAGTAAGGAGGCTGGTGAGGCGGCTTAAGGTCCTTTAACTAGGACCCATCCCCGAGAATTTAGGGTTTCTCTGCCTCGCACCGACTCGGCAAGTCGACTCTCTGACTCATCGAGTCCATTCATTAAACTCACGCGGATAACTCGACTCTACTCGACAACTTGGACTCACAACTCGTCGAGTTGCTCCATAAATCTCAGAATTACCCACACAGTAATATACCTGGAAATCCGGATGTTACATTTATTCTCTGAATATGCATATTAGTGAATAATGGATTATACTAATTTATGAATTTTATGTATTAAACCGATAATGGGCTTAATTAAGTTGTGTATTTTATTTGAATTTTGTTTTAAAATATGAATGAATGTATGCATGAAAATAATAGAATTTAAATTAGTGAACTAATATGTTTATTAAACTGTGAATATAGTATTTTGAACTATGAATATGTCTTATAAACGATACATTTTTTCTAGATGTCTACAATTTAGAAGAGAGAAAATTAAATGTGTCAACGCATAATTCTATTTTTTTTATTAAATTATATATATTTGGCTGCAAAAATATAATTATATGTGTTAAAAAGAATTAACAAGAAAATTGGAGCCAAAATGTTTGGTCTATTAAGTTGTGAATACAAATAGAAAAATGTCACTAAATTTGGTGTTACTATGACAACGGTCTCGTGGTTATCCGTCGGCGGTCCAACGACAAGTGGCAATTAGTTGTAAACTAGGGAACGTAAAAGTTTACTTAATACTATCTCCGTCCCATATTAAAAGTCCATGTTTCATTTTTCGTTTGTCTCAAAATAACAACATACTTCTAAAAATAAATATCATTTTTACTAAAATACTCCTCATTATTAGCTCACCTACCATGGAATTAAATGTAACAAAGGGGGTAAAACTGTCAATTCATTTAATAAAGTTAGTGATATAAATTTTTTTCTTAATCTATGTGTTTTTCGTCTGTGGACAATAATTTTGGGACGAAGGAAGTATAATATTAATATTTGGTTTGTCTAAAATGCCATTAATGAAACATTTATAAAATGGTTCTTAGGGTTCTTAACATTTTTGGGTTCTCATTTGAATCACTCTCGATATATATATATATATATATATATATATATATATATATATATATATATATATATATATATATATATATATATATATATATATATATATATATATATATATATATATATATATATATAAGTAGGTTCGTGTAAAAACAAGAAATATTGTGAGAACGTGAGAACAAACCTGAGCCAATCTTTTATAAGGGCATTTTTGGGTATTTAACATCTTAATTAAGGGCAATTCTGGTTTTTTGATATTGTAATTACTATCAATATTAATTAAATATCCTGTTACTAAGGAAATAGATTAAATCAGTAACAACTTCTATAAATAATTACCATCTCCAATCTCTCTTCTCTAGCACGAGAACGCTACGTGAAAACCCCTCTTTGTTTTTATCATGTTCATACATGTATCATCATTCTTGATCACCAAGCTTTCTTTTAAGGTTTTAAATGCTTTTGTCGCTGCCTTCTCCTATCAGACCATAACGATGAATATCCTCCAACAATGTTGTGCTTCAACTCCAACGTTGCGCTCTTCCACCTCTAGTCCCACATTTACATGCCCCATCGATAAGTTTCTCTTCTCCTATATTTCGAAATCACTTTTGTTATCAAATTCTATTTTTTAAAACCATTTTTTTCATGAAATCCATTTTATGAAATCGTTTTGTTCATGAAATCGATTTCCCGTGTTTGTGAGTTCTTCATCTGATTCAGATTATTGGTTTTTTTACTGATTTTTTTCTATTGAACTTGTTTTTGATTGAAATGCCAATATATTTACATATAACTATTTTTTCTTCCTATAGAGGGCATTATTTTTTAATTTATTTGGCAAATTGAATCTATAAAGTTAAGAATGCATAATATTGCACATGCTGTTTTTTATTGTAAAACATTTTGGTCACTATGATATTACAAATTAATATATCTTAAGAATACCTTCCATACATGATGTTTTATATAACTTAAGGCTATAAAGAAGCATGTATTTGTTCTTTTTTTTGTTGGTCTAACATGTGCTTGGTGAAATCCTTAAGAGAGTTATTTCGTCATTTAAAGATACAACTCTATTTGATTTTTATATAACAATGTTCATTTGTGGTATATGTTTTTATTGGTAATTGGTTTTCAAAATACATAGTATCTATTATACATTTGTATTTAAGATCATTTGTTCAATATACACTTTGTTATTTTGATTTGATTCTTTACATTGGTTTGAGTTTTTTTTTTTTCTTTTGATATAAAATATAGGTTAAACATATTATTCACTATTTCTATTATCCTCAAATTTGCAAACGTAGAGTCAACAATTGGCGAGTATGGGGAATAATTTTTGTTAATTTGTTTCTTTGTTTGTAACCTTTTCAGTTAATTTGCTTATATATATATATATATATATATTCGGTAATGAATTTGTAACATTCTATCCGGAATTATTAACTGACAATTGATTATATTTTATTTACTTTATTTATTAGGGTGATATTCTAACATGAATATGACTTTATTCTGTTATGAATTTCTACATACATCTTATACATCTTATAGTTCATGTTTGTTATTTTATTATTAGTTTTACATACAATTTCCTGTTTATGTTGGTATTCCATTATGAATTTCTACATATATATTATTGTTTATGTATATATTATGATATGAATTTGTACATAAAATTTTTTATTTATGTTCTTTGTGCACTTACAACTTAAAAGAACTTAAAGAAAGAAAAATAGTCAAGACGAAGAATTGAAGAACCGAAGAATTTTACTTGAGTACATAAAACTTATGTAATTTTTATCTTGAATTTGTATGAACACTAATTCATACATTTATATTTCTACACATGTTACTATTTTGTTATGTCTTACTATACAAATTTCTTTTGTATCAATATTCAATAAAAAATCTTTTATGTTGTTAATTTGTATCATATATATATATATATATATATATATATATATATATATATATATATATATATATATATATATATATATACTTAGGTTATTTTGTTTTTACTAAGTATTGTGTGCCAGAATGTACAAATCTGGACCAATGGATAAAATTAATCAATGGACATGATTCAAGGGTGTATGATATTACAATGGGGTAACATGTAGCATATAATCACATAAATTTAAGCAAAATGGTATTTTGGACAATTAACTACATTTATAAAAGGAAATTTTCGAATTTTTAGGGATGATTAATTCTCCTAATTTAAAAAAAAATCTGAATTTTTTAATTAATTCAATTTCAAATTTTTACCGATTTTATTTTGTTAGAATATTATTTGTTAGAATGAAGCTCTTTCAGAATTTTATTCTAATAGAATATTATTTTATTAGAATGATGCTCTTTCAGAATTTTATTCTAATAGAATATTATTGAAAAAAAACAAAATTTTTGAATCAGATGTTGAAAAATAACAAACATTCTAATATATTCTTATACATCCAAACTTAAATACAAATTTATACATATTCTTACAGACTAAAATCTTTATACATTTTAATGTAATATACATATTCTAAAAGAATATCAAGGTCTTCAATGCTTTCTTCCAGCCATTCCTATCACAAATACAACAAAAACTAATAATTGTTAAAAATATGTTACTTACAATTAACTATCACTTAATATATTCTGATAGAATACATAGAATATGATATAATGCATATAATACATTCTGGCAAAATACATCTATTTTATTCTGATAGAATAAATTCTGATAGAATATATAGAATACATTCAAAGGCATTGTATTTTTAGCTAGTAATTCTGACAGAATGCATACCACAAGGTTAAATTCTTTAAATACTCTTTCAGGCATTTCAACAAACACTTGTTAGACATTATCATCAAACAAGCCAAAAACCATATTTGATTTACTTGCAATAGTCTACATATAAACATAATTTCCAGCAACATGATTTAGAATGCATACCACAAGGTTCAAAGAGTAAATTAATTTGTGTTGATGAAAAATAAAAAGGCACAAACAACCTAGAATTGTATTCCATAAACGAAAGAAAAACAAAATATATGGCAGACCCATTAAAGCATAAAACGTGGTTTTCATATAAGATTTGAAAACATTATTTTGTAATAAAGAAAAGCATCCACATAAAAGAAATTGAAACTCATCAACTTGAACACATGAATAAAGAATGTTACTTACATTATAAGGCCCTAATACAAGAGCTGGAACCATACGAACTAACATCTTTTTCTATGCTTCCTTCTAACTGAAAGTGACTCATTAAGCAAGAAAGAACAAATTTTGGAATAGGTAACTGAAGTTCACTGAGACATTTTAACAAACAGTTGGTGTGCAAATCGGAATATTTTCAATTCCACCAACAGTTCACTAAGACAGCAAGTTGGAATATTTTCAATTCTACATAACTAAAGAACTTACTGTCTAAATATGACATTTTTTAACAAAAAAAAAAGTTACCTGGATCTGATCGATGGTGTGTACCATGTGTCTCGTTACTAATCTTTGTAGAAAAATCAATCATATGCTGTGAAGATGATGGTTGTGTTGCCTGTAGTATATGAAGATGATGAAGAAAATGTCGACGACGGCGTAGGGTTAATTATTTGGAGACTTGAAAATGATAAGGTTTATAAAAAAAAACTGCACACGTGATTTAAGGGACCACCATTCGACTTCCCTCAATCGTCTGATGCCTTCTCGATCTGATGAAGACGACGATGAGGACCGAAGTCCCTTTCTCAGCCCTCCCTGCAAATCTGTTTGACCCTCACTAGTGCCCTTGATTTTTGATTGCTCCCATTCGATCATTCCTTATTCCCGATCTGTTGAAGAAGACGCGTCCCCTCTTTGTGCATTTAGGGTTGTGGATATGATGATTTTAAATAAGTCAAACAATAGTAGACGTGATTTAAGGGATATACCAAATATATAAGAATTTATTTTTAGTTTATAAAAACAAAATGACTCATCTACCCTTTTGTTTACATTAATGATTTATTTTTTTTCTTGAATTCTTATTGGTACATTTAGGCACACAATAGTTGCTAAAAACATTTGAACCTAATTATATATATATATATATATATATATATATATATATATATATATATAATGAATGTTATAACTCGAAATATAAAAATTCTAAGTGTCTAAATTTCAAACATTTTAAATTTTGAAATTTAAAAATCTCTTCAATTTCTCTTATTTCCATGATTATCAAATATTACAATTACCAATTTACCCTTATATTCTATTAATCTAATTTTTAATGATATTTATTTATTGAATTACCAAAAATATCTTAATTACCTTATATAAATAAAATGATTGTATAACATCTGGTTCCTGGTATGTATTTAACTTATAAATTATTCTTTTTATAGAAGAAACCCGAAGAGTGGAAAGCCCCAGACTCGTCGAGTAGAGATTATAAAGGTTGCGTATTTAAAGTGACCTACTCTACGAGTTGAGAGACCTCAACTCGACGAGTAGGCTGAGGGAAATGAAAACCTAATTTCCAGGGTTTTACACCCTTTTTAAAGAACATAAACTCCCTAACCAGCCCCTCGTCAGCCTCCTTAAACCCTAAATCGTATTGTGAGCTCCTTGTTGGGAAACTAGAGGTTTTGAGTGGATTTTTGTTTGTTCTTGTGCTTGGTGAAGAACATGGAAGAGCTTGAAGGTCATTGAGCTTGAGGAGAGGCGCTATGTCTAGGATGTCACCGTCTTTGGCAACTTTCTAAGGTATAAAGTCTCAAACTTGGTGCTTAATAGCTTAGATCTCTCTTGGTTTTGTTTTATGGATCTTTTCGGCCCTATTGTTGGAGCATAACAAACCCTCATAGTTGTGATTCTGGAAATTGCCATTCTCAGTGTTAATTGGTCCCTAGATTCATTAAAAGGGGTCATAAACCCTCTCATTATTAAGAAAAAACCATGTCAATAGAAGTAGGTTGCTATATCTCGAGTTAGGGAAAGATAGCAGGAACTTCTTATGCAGCTGATGGCGGAGAGTGGGTCAGAGATTACCCTAGGGCAATCCTAGGATGAGATTAGTATCAGAAATCATTTGATTGCGAATTGTATACATGGATAGGAAGCAGATTTGGTAAACCAAGGCAAACCAAGGGTAAAGTACGGATATATGTGCAAGGCATTATGGGTCGTACTACTGAAAGCAAATGATCCATACTTGACTCTTGGGGAGCTGTGAGGAACCAAGAGTGGAAGAGTGTGAGACCACTCGATGTTATGTATGACCCTATCGAATGTGTGTTTTGTTTCAGAATGCTGGTGACACGTCATGGACCAGGAGGTTCAGGGTCTGGGTAAGGCTCGGGTACGGGTTCCGAGCCAGTTGATGATGGATTGCACGAGTTCATTGCATCTGAGATTTTGAGAGGCATCCTTGAGGCGACCCTGGTGATTTTCAGGTCAATTAAGGAGGGTATCATTAAGCTGATAGAGGATCGCCTTAGGGCATTCAGGAGTGACATGGCACCTGGCCAGTCAGGGACTCGTACCCTCTCATTCAAGGATTTCAGGGGATACGGAGCACCAGATTTTGGCGGAGTGAAGGACTCCATTTTGGCGAGACAATGGATTGTGGACTTTGAGTCTACACAGATGACGAGCTTCTGCCTTGAGGGGTCGAAGCCCAGATTTGCTGCTGGTTGTTTGAGGGAGCGGGCGAGAGACTGGTGGGAGGCGATTAGTGATACGTTGGAAGCCCCAACCATTGAGTCCATGACCTAGTCAAATTTTGTGTCCAGGTTTCGGGCGGAGTTTGCGCCAGCTGTGGTGGTTCACCAGCTGGCCAGAGAGTTTTTGGATACTGAGACAGTGGCGGAGATTACCACCAAGTTCAGGGAGAGGGCCTTACTGGTGCCCTAGTACGCGGGTGATGAGGTGATGAAGAAAACCCAGTACCATGATATATTGAAAGCTGACATTCATAAATATGTCAGTTATTCGGCATGTCCGACTTTGGATGATATGATAGCCAAGGCTCGAGAGAGGGAGATTGAGATAGATCATCTTAGGAAGAGGAAGGCGGAGGTGGGGCAGACGACTAGGGTTTCGGTGAAGAAACCGAAGGGATTCGACTCAAGGTCGACGGGCCAATAGGGTCGGATCCGCTGTGGGAAATGCAGCAAACTATACGAGGGAGTATGCAGAACTGGGGGATCGGGTTGCTACAAGTGCGGAAAGACTAGGCACTTTAGCAAGGATTGTACTGCCCCTACCCCCATCATTCAAACATTAGACTTGATCTGCTTCCATTGCATTCAGGGGGCCATAAAAAGGCCAACTGCCTGAGGTTGGTATCAGGAGCGCCAGTGGCGGCGCCAGTGTTAGTGACCCTGCAGATCAAAGATGGCCGCCAAGGCAAGTCAGATGCTCTTGTGGTGAGGAGCCGAGCTTTCTAGATGACCGCTGAGGAGGCGTGTGTTGTACCAGATTTGGTGACAGGTATGTTTCATCTCCTTAACTTTCATTATATGTCAATTTTGATATTTATATTCTGTGTATTTTGTTTTATCGTTCCATGTGAATGGTATCCTAGTGTTGGTATTATTTGACTCGGGGCCTACCCGATCGTTCGTATCTCTTGCACTCGACAAGAGGTTTTTCGAGTCTATGAGTATGTTGGATTATCCTTTAGAGGTCGAGATTGAGGACGATCGATCCGTTCGAGCATTGGAGGTTTATAGGGATTGCGTACTGAGGATGTGTGGCGAGCGCTATTGTCACACCCCAAAACCGGAACGGCGGAAATGTTCTGGGGTGGATGACGTCATGTCAAGTATCACAACACATGCATTATAGTAATCAAAGTATAACAAGACATTGCATTAATAGTAATAATTTTACATGGTTACATTAATACATCAATTCAAAGTAATACAAGTAATAGAATAGATACAACGTAATACTAAGCTATCTTCATCAACAGCTCCGAGATGTACCTGTCTAATGCTAACCTGAGAATACAAGTTATTTGAAAAGCGAGTATTAGCATTTTTACAAATGCTGGTGAGTTCATAAGCATTTAGTGACGTTTTCATTCAAACAACTGTAATAAAAGTAGTAGTTTAAGTGATTACTATGTATTAGAGTTCTTTCCAGAAAATCCTATATTTTCTTTAATAAAGCAGCCTTCTACCAAGACTGGTCAGTGTTATGTGGTAAAAAGTAGTTTTCCCTTAATTTCTATCATTATCAAAATACTGAATTTGATTATTAAAGAAAGCAGGAGACAACAGGGAAATAACATATGCCTCAGCAGTGAGGACTGCTGACTAAGGCAAAGGAATCATAGACTCCAGGAGAGTATCGAACGAACGACACGCCTGGTTCAGTCTAACAATAGAGAGACACAGACCCCAGAAGGTACCAAATGAAAGGTACAGCTGGTAAGGTCCAAAACAGTGAATACAGATCATAGACAATATCAAATGAAAGATACGTCTAGCAAGGTCTAACACAGTGAATACAGTGAATACAGTGGATACAGACCCCAGACAGCATCAAATGAGAGATACGTCTTGTAAGGTCAAAACAGAGGAGACAGACCCCAGACAGTATCAAATGAAAGATACATCTTGTAAGGTCAAAACAGAGTGACTCTGAAATGGATTACCAGCATACAGTGTAAATTGCTGGCGAGATACCGTTACCTTAAAGCCAATGAATTATAAGGTAACTCGGGATACTCGTAACCATACTAACTAGAGTACCAGACGCCCTACAAGCGTCTAAGATGTGACATTTGTCACCCGTTGGCTTGGTAGGCCAGGACTGTAGCTAGCAGTCTGGGTGCGGGGTTGTCAATCTCGTATAGATCTATACACACAATGTCCGCTCTCCCTACAGGAGACTCTGGTTACCAACTAGACGAAGGAGAAGGCCGTGTCCTGAAGATGCATCCCAAATAGTGGGTAGAGACTTCCAACTAGTGCGTTTCTAATGTAAGTGCTGAACTAGAGGTAGAGACTCTTAACTGGATTGACGGAAGTAAACCCGTATGTCTATGCTTGTGTACATAATATATAAGTAATGAATTAAACGACCTTCGGATGGACATCCGATCCCACCAGACCACATCTCAACGAAGAAAAGGAAATAGGGCGGACAAGCCTTCCTAAGTCCTTCAATCATTATTTATATGCATCTATACAAGCACAGACATACATCTAACTACGACAGAGTGTGTATCAAGTAGAAGTGATTCTTGTGAAGTAGGAGTGTCTAATAAGTGAAGCAGGAGCGGTCACAGGTGAAGTAGGCGTGTCGAATAAGTGAAGTAAAAGCGGTCGCAAGTGAAGTAGGAGTGTTGAACAAGTATAAGCGTATCACGAAGTAGAGACGACTATAAGTGAAGTAAGAGTGTCTATCGAGTATAAGTGAAGTAGAGTCGATATCAAGTATAAGCGAAACAGAATCGTATCACTAAGTAATAGTGTGAATAAGTATAAGCGTCCATCAGGTATAAGTGACTTCAAGTATAAGAGAAAGCGTTTTAGAGTAGGAGTATAAAATAAGTATAAGCGAAGCAGCAGTATTTAACAAGTAAAAGTATACGCCGAAAAAGGGAAACTTTGATGAAAAACCTTTATATCCGGAGAAAATCACAATTTGTATTCTTTTGTAAAATATGTTTGAAAACCTTAGAAAATCTTTCATAAACCAGTTTAGAATGAATTTAGATAAAACAGTATAAGTAAGAGTTTTGAAACAATTGAAAACCATTATAGTGTCCTACTCGGTAAAACAGTGTACAGTGGTAAAATCTTGTGCATGCGGGTTATCAATCACATGTGATTGATATGATAACTGACATGTTTAACTTGTATTCCCCCCCTATAAAACATGTTAAAACATTTAAAAGGTTCATTCAGGGGTATGAACTCACCTGGTGTAAGTAGGTATGACGAAGGTGTCGTTTGGGCGTTCGGTGCCACGCAAGGACTCGAACACACACAATGACCTATTTAACATATGATAACATATGTTCACATACAATTAGTATATTAAATACCAATTAAACAAGTATACGCACTCAAAGGAGCGGAAAACACTTTAGATAAGTGTTTGGGTGTCCCGAGTAGCGTCTAAAGGTGTGTATGGCTAAGGAATGGAGTTTACTCTCCAAGATTAAGTCCTTAATATGATGTTTACGGCCCAGTTACTACTCACCATGAGTTTACGGCCATAAATTCATGGTGAAGGGTTCTAGGGTGTTTAAGGCTTCTAGCTTGTTCATGGGATTTTTCTAAGCACTTTTCCAAAAAGGCATAAGTGGGTTTAAGGCTTCTAAGGGCACCTTATAGGAGTTTACGGCCTAGGGACAACTCCTAATGGAGTTTACGGCCGTAAACTCTCATTATTTGAGTTTAGTGAAGTTTTAAGCCCTTAACTCACTTCTAGAAATCATTCAAGGCTATAGGGGGTGTTTGGGGTTCCAAAAGGGCACTCCTTTAGTGTTTATGGTCCAAAAGACCAATCCTTGAGAGTTTACGGCCGTAAGCTCTATGGCTTGGCCGTGAACTCTCATGCACCCTCCATTCTTTGAGTTTAAGCCCTTAAATCCTTCCTAGCATTTTATAGAAATAGTCTAAGGTCATTTGGGGGGGCAAAAACCACACTTTGGGCATGTTTTGGGGTGTTTACGGCCTTGGTATAAACCTGGGCCATAAACTCCTTTTTCCCCTTTATTTTGATGTGTTTAATTGATCCAAACCCCAAATACTAAGTCCCTAAATTATGAATGAAGCCTAAGGGTGATTTGGGAGTGTTTTGGGGCATTTTGACAAGGTTTTGAGGGGTTTACGGCCTAAGCATGTGCTTGGGCCGTAAACTCTCTTTTATGCCTTAAATCGTTGTGTTTTGATGTTTAAACACTCCTAGGTAATTCCCTTAATTTATTTCCAAGCCTACAGGGCTTATAGAATCAAAGAACCTAACAAATGTAGGCGGAATACACTCATCATCTGCTTCACAAATGGGAGATTGGGTCGAAATCTATTTGTGAGATTAGGGATCGGCATATATTATCATAAGCATAAACATAAGTGAGGAGACCTTATAAGTTTGGGGTCTTTTGGTCTTGTTTAAGGGGTTTACGGCCTAAGAAGGAGCTTAGGCCGTAAACTCCATTCCAACAGCTTCTAAGTCCGAATTTTGGGCTATAAACATGAATCAATATGTTTAGAATAGGCTAGGGTAAGCGGACTTACAATTTGGAAGCGTTTGGTTGCGGATTCGGAGCGAAAACGAGTCTAGAGAGAGAGAGTTTAGGGAGTGTAAAAAGTCTCCAATGGACTCCACTCACCTTTATATAGGGTTCTGAGTCGGGGCTCAGTGGTATTTTACCCGATACTGCCGTTAAACGGGGCTTTTGGTCGCACCCGATTTAGTGGTCGTAACAATAAAACTTAACATTTTCCAAATAAATGAAAATGGGTGTTATGTGTTTTTATTTGCTTTTATCACGACTTAACGGCATATTAATGTAAACCAATGGAATGTTTATTGAATTGACGCCCTCTAATTAACGAAACTTTTATACAGTGGAATATTCTGTTAACGGTAACAGGGAAATGTAACGGGACAACTTGGGTTGTCAGGATTTGGTTCCTATTCCTCCGCGAGGGAACAAGGTCATCATATGCATGAATTGGTTAAGCCCTAATGGGGCGGTGATCGACTGTGAGTAGCAGTTGGTTCTGGTTAGGACCCCAAGTCGTGGAGACTTGATGACTTAGTGTGAGATACTGCAGCGTGGACCAGTTATGTGATCTGCAACGAGAACCAGACGCGACCTTCATCAGGGATGCGTATGTTTTGTCTCCTATGTTAATTGATACCCGGGAGAAGGGTAAGGCGACCATGGATGATGTGCCACTTGTGTGGGAGTATCCGTACGTATTCCTGGAGGATTTCCATGGGGTACCCCTGGAGAGACTGGTGGAGTTCAGGATTGCCCTAGTTCCAGGTGTGGCTCCGATAGCCAAGGCACCGTATCGGTTGGCTCTTCCCGAGATGCAGGAGTTGTCTACACAACTACAGGAGCTGTTAGACGAAGGATTCATTAGACTGATCAGTTCACCCTAGGGAGCCCTGATTCTATTTGTGAAGAAGAAGGACGGATCCCACCAGATGTGTATAGAATACCGGGAATCGAATAAGGTAACAGTGAAGAGTCGTTACCCACTCCCGAGGATCGACGATCTCTTTGACCTGATTCAGGGAGCATCTTGGTTTTCCAATATTGATCTGTGATCAGGCTACCATCAGATGAGAGTCAAAGACGAGGATGTACAGAAGACAACCTTTTGGACTCGATATGGTCATTACGAGTTCATGGTGATGCCATTTGGGCTCACCAATGCTCTTTCTGCGTTCATGGATCTCATGAACCGCGTATGCAGACCAATGTTGGATCGGTTTGTGATAGTCTTCACTGATGACATCTTGGTTTACTCTAAGACACAGGGGTAGCATGAGGAGCACCTGAGGGAGGTGCTGGAGAGGTTCATGAGAGATAGACTTTTCGCAAAGTTCTCCAAGTGTGAATTTTGGTTGTGCGAGGTGCAGTTTTTGGGGCACCTCGCCAACCAGAACGGTATAATGGTCGATCCGTCCAAGGTAGAGGCAGTGATGAGATGGGAGGTTCCCAGGTCTCCATCCGAGATTCAGAGTTTTCTTGGTCTGACTGGTTATTATCGGAGATTCGTCCAAGATTTCTTCAAGATTGTTATTCCACTAACCCGACTAACCAAGAAGTCGGTGAAATTCTGCTGGGGGCCTGAATAACAGGAAACTTTTGGGACTTTAAGGCAGAAGTTGTGCGAGGCACCGATATTGACTCTATCAGAGGGTCTTGAGGATTTGGTAGTATATTGTGTCATGTCTATCACGCGATTAGGTGCAGTGTTGATGCAGAGAGGGAACATCATCGCTTACGCCTTGAGGTAGCTAAAGCCTCATGAGGTGAATTACCCGACACATGACCTGGATTTAGGGCCAGTTGTTTTCGCCCTCAAGATTTGGCAGCACTACCTCTATGGGGTCCATGCACAAGAGCTTGAGGTAATTGATGGATCAGCGAAATATAAACATGATGAAGCGACGTTGGTTGGATGTGGTGAAGGATTACGACTTTGAGATCCTTTATCACCTGGGGAAGACCAATATGGTGGCCGATGCTCTTATCCATAAGGCGGTCACGACTCCGATTCAGGATATATGTCTGAGGATGACAATGATTACTCTGCTGTTGGAGCGGATTAGGGAGGCTCAGGTTGAGGGTATGAAGGAGGAGCGCCGAAAGTGTGAGCGGATCATAGGGCATGTGGCTTCATTCGACTATGATATCCGTAGATTGTTGACCCTGCATCATAGGGTCTGGGTTCCCTATTGTGGTGGTGTGCGCCAGGTACTGATGGAGGAGGCTCACAAGTTGAGATTATCTATTCATCCCGAGGGGACGAAGATATATCGGGATCTTCGCCATGACTATTGGCGTCCCTGCATGAAGCAGGATATATCTTGGTATGTGGAGCGGTTCTTGACTTGTAGGAAAGTCAAGGCCGAGCATCAACGACCTCATGGCAAGAAACAACCGTTAGAGATTCCCATGTGGAAATAGGAAGACATCACGATGGATATCATCACAAAGCTTCCCAGGACCACACGTGGGGTAGATTCTATCTGGTTCATCGTGGGTCGTTTGACCAAGAGTGCACATTTCATACCGATCTAGGAGAGTATTTCGGCCGAGAAGCTGACAAATATCTACACCAGGGAGGTAGTAGCTCGACATGGGGTGCCGGTTTAGGTGATTTCTTACAGGGATGTGCGGTTCTATTACAGATTATGGAAGAAGTTTCATGACGAGTTAGGTACTTATCTACTCTCCAACACAACCTTCTACCCACAGACAGATGGTCAGAGCGAGCGGACCATTCATACTTTGGCTGATATGTTGTGGGCGTGCGTTCTAGACTTCAGTGGTAGCTGCGATACCTACCTTCCATTGACAAAGTTCTCTTATAACAATAGCTACCATGCCAGTATTGATCGACCTCCCTTTGAGATGCTTTATGGGAGGAAGTGCAAGACCCCAATATGTTGGGGTGAGGTGGGACAAAGGGTCATAAGGAGGACCGAAGTGGTACTCATGACAACGAAGAAGATCCAGCAGGTCCGGAGTAGACTCCAGACGGCCCAGAGTCGCAGAAGAGCTATGCATATTTCATATAGTATAATATTTGTAAGGAAATCATAAGAAAGCTAAATCTATTTACTAATTTATAAAACACTATACAATAAGTATTTTATTTGATACAAAATAAAATAAAAAAAACAAAAAAATGCTAAAAAATTTCGAAGTGTTTTTATGTCTTCGTGTCAATATTTCCATATTTTCTTCAATTTAATATTTTTCAGCTCTTCAATATTCACCACAATTTCTTCCAAATCTATAAAAAAATTAAAAAGAAATTAATTGATGCAAAAACACTAAAAAAATACATATGTCATTTGTATGTGAATCACATGTAATTTATATGTGAATTACATGTGAATCACATGTAATTCATATGTGAATTACAAGTGAATCACATGTAATTCATATGTGAATTACATGTGAATCACATGTAATTTAAATATGATTTACATGTGAACCAAATGTAATTCATATATGAATTACATGTATATATGAATTACATGTGATTCATATGTAAATGACATGTGAATCACATGTAATTCATATGTGAATTACATGTGATTTACATGTGAATCACATGCAATTCATATGTAAGTTGCATGTGTATCACATGTGATTTACATGTGAATCACATGTAATTCATATGTGATGCACATGTGATTTACATGTGAATCACATGTAATTCATATGTGAATTACGTGTGATTTACATGTGTATCACATGTGATTTAGATATGTGTTGAATCATGAAAGTGACCCTCTTGAACCTCAATATGAAGTCTTACTTACTACCGCAATGATGTTTTTAGTACCACAACGTGAAGAGATGAAGTCATCCGCAACGACCTCATCTAGAACAAAGAATTAGGTTTTAACTTATGTATTTACAATGTATTGTCTAGTGTGCCTTGCATGGACACTTCTTTTGAATTATAGTCTTTGTTTATTTCTACTGTTTGTTCTCAGAACTCTATAAATAGAGTAATCCGCTTCAATGAAAATCTTACACCTCTTATCTCACATCTCTTCACTCATTAATTACTATCAGAATTATAGTCTTGAACTTATATTCATATATTCAAGATTTAAATATCAAACTCTCCTTCGGATCATGTCCTTGTGACTTCAATCACTTTAAACTGATCGTATCTACTAACTTGTGTTTGTTTGCAAACCTTGTTCAGAATCATTTTGGTGTTTACTTGATATATAACTTGTTGTCATTTATATTTCCTTACATTTTCGCAATTACCTTTCCGCATCTAATCATATAACTATCTAACAGCTCTAACTCCTTATTATTGTTAAGCTTTATGATCCTTTGAGTTAAACTTTATTCCGCAATATATATATATATATATATATATATATATATATATATATATATATATATATATATATATATATATATATATAACTTGTTCTAACGTTTATTCCGCATTATATACTTTTTCATCTTTCGACCAGAGTTTTTCCCAAGAGGGTTTTCTCCGATAGGGTTTTCTTTGATGAGAATGTTTGATGCATTATTTGAAGATACAAGGCATATAAGAACGATGATGATTCAATGTAAATCTAGGCACCAAATACCATACCAATGGTTACTTCTATTTAGGTATTTCATAAGTTTGAGTTATGTAATAAATTACATAATCTTTAGTTTACCCAACCTTTTGCCTGTATATAATGGGTTATTATATAATTGAAAATAGACATTTATGATCAATGAGAATGTTAGAAGCAATCATTAAGTTCAATTAGTTTTCCCTTTAACAATAAATATGTATCAAACATCCATTTTATGCGGAATTTTTTAATAATACCGTGTAACACCCCGTTTTATTTTATATTGTTTAAAAGGGGGTATAAATGTAAGAATGATTAAATAAATAAAAAGAAGAAATTACTAGCATTTCAATTATTAAAAAGAAAAAATTAAGGATATTTAGGTGATTTTATAATTGGTTTAAATAAATTTAAATAGATTTTAAAGTAAAAAAGATAATTGAAGAAATACGAGAGATTTTATAAAGAAATATTGAGACTTAACTAATAGTTAAATTAATAAATATAAGAGTAATAAACATTATTAGGTTTTAATTACAATTTTGAAATAATTACTTAACCTAACTAGTGTTGCGATAAATTTAAAATTTTAAATACTTATTTATTCAATATAATATCCCAAAATTTCATTACTTAACCAAAATATGTTAAGTTAAATCATAAATAAATCATTTGACAACTTTCATCTAAGTTCACAAACCAAAAACTAACAATGAAATTAAAAAAAAAAAAATTAATTTTCAAGACAAGGATAAAAATCTTATGTTCGCACCACTTGTATAGTCAAACCTTGTCTTTTCCATTACTTGTACATGCAACTCCTGACACAGTTGTTTAGAAGCGAAAGGGTAAGAACGAAAGTTATTGAATTCCAATACAACATAACATCGAGGTAAAGTATCTTACTCATACCATTCTGGTACATCTATCATGTTAACAAGTAGTAATCTAAACATACTTTACAGATGGGCAAACATATTCATACAACATATGCAAGTTGAAGAACACATCAGTAAACAAGCATACCATAAGGAGTCGGTATTACTACCTTCTATCCACATACTTGGCATCACCGCCTTCAGTCCCATGACTCGACACGTCTTCCTTCAGTCAACCGACTCAACCTTACATACTTATTTATTCAATATAATATCCCAAAATTTCATTACTTAACCAAAATATGTTAAGTTAAATCATAAATAAATCATCTGACAACTTTCATCTAAGTTCACAAACCATAAACTAACAATGAAATTAAAAAAATAATTAGTTTTCAAGACAAGGATAAAAATCTTATGTTCGCACCACTTGTACAGTCAAACCTTGTCTTTTCCATTACTTGTACATGCAACTCCTGACACAGTTGTTTAGAAGCGAAAGGGTAAGAAGGAAAGTTATTGAATTCCAACACAACATAATATCGAGGTAAAGTATCTTACTCATACCATTATGGTACATCTATCATGTCAACAAGTAATAATCTAAACATACTTCACAGATGAGCAAACACATTCATTCAACATATGCAAGTTGAAGAACACATCAATAAACAAGCATACCATAAGGACTCGGTATTACTACCTTCTTTCCACATACTTGGCATCACCACCTTTAGTCCCATGACTCGACACGTCTTCCTTCAGTCAACTGGCTCAACCTTATGAATTTTAGCCCAATGTCGGGATACATATTTGTATATATTTAAGGATGCAAGATATACACATTATACTTATAGTTTATCAGCTCAGTATAGACAGTCAGTATTGTCTAAGTAATTATAAATAATATGACTTAGACAACCTGATCTGTCATATTGTGTTTCGTTAATTAATCTAAAGATATGATGATGTAAGTTCATATATCGAAGACTGAAGATCACCCTGTAATGACCGAGAGACACTGAAGACACTATCAGCAGCAAAGGCATGAAGAAAACCATTCACTAAAGACTTATTGATGTATCCATACACTGATCAGGTGATACATTGATAACACATGATGATGGTTATTCACTCTAGCTGAAGCTGAAGCTGATCCGCGTGACTCCCTGACGCTGATGCTCAGATCAGCGTATGACATGCTAATGTTGATATATGAGTCTGGAATAGATCAGATTTTCGTGGTGAATAAACATTCTAAAGATTTGATCTAGTCCATTGTAGATCTGCATTTATCATTGAAAAATCAATCCCATTAAATCAGGGATATGATATAATTAGAAGATCTAGTGTATCTACAAAATTCTTATCTCTTAGGTTTAGACTAGTATTTATACTAGCCTCTCTCATTAGTTGAGAGCTGATGATTTGTATTGTATTTTAAGAGTTAGAGATTCTTTAGAGATAGATCTGAGAGTTCTTAGTGAGTTCTTAGATTGTGATCGTTCTCTTTGTGAGAGCATTGTTCTTAATGAAAAAACCTGATGAATAATATTGGTTATTGTTTGTCAAATACTTGTGTTATTCTTCCGTGTTTCTATTAAATTCATACAAAAGTATTAGGTTTTAGGACCATCACCCAACATACCATAAAAATCAAACAAGCCATACAATCTCGTACTAGTCACACATGTCCAAATGACACACACACGAAATAAGAAAGACATAATACATCAAGGTCATGAAGTAAGGAACTCACATCATGTCACGTGTAAGTCGCAACGAGCATGCACCCAAGCTCTATGAAATCAAGGTACCTCCTTCTTTCCTTTATAAAGTGTTTTAAACTGTTAATACAAACTAATAACCCATGATTCCACTAATACCTCCTTAAGGTCATTTTTAGCTTTTTGCATGAAAACAACAGTTTGTTCAAGACTTGTTTTGCCTCCTTAAACCCTTTCATTTCAGAATATAGAGTCGTATTCATATATTTCAGCTCATTATCTTTCAAGGTATATATTATACCTAGTCTATTTATTTTTCTATGATTTATTACGAATTTTTCAAAACTGTATATCAATGCAACTAATTTTGGGTCAGTTAGTGAAAATGACGATTTTCACCCTAATTAGAGCCAACATCAGGTCAAGGCAAAAATCAGGGACATTCTAGACTAGAGATCTGAACTTTGGGCTATGATGGATAATAAATGTAACTCTCTTTGTTTTTTCTATAATTATTATAAAACATGTCATAATAGGTATTTTACATTAATTCTCGGCTTTGACTTATTGGGTTAATTTGGCATCTTAACACAATAAGTCACCAATCAAAGACCCCATACAAATAAAAAAATGCTATCCTAATAGTATCCATATGGAATTGAGTCTCAGTTGTAATCAAAACTTTAAACCCAAACTCAAAGTACATTAACAAAAGTAAGAATCCAAAGTATGTTGTTATAGGATAAGTTATACACCTAGGGGATTTTAACTTGCATCAATTCAACACCTAACTCAACTAAGGACCCAAGAATCATTACTGGAAACAACACTACCCACGACCACCAAATCAGTGGTGGGCGATGGTGGCTGCTACCAACCTAATGATGGTGGACATAAAATCGATTAAGAAAAGGAAGACGAGGCAAGGAATAAAGTGTAGAATACCTTGAAAAGAGAGCTCCAGCCTAAGACAGCCCTAGATCAATGATTCCTTCTTCTCCCAACACTCAAATTCCGATGAGCTAAGGAGAAAGAAGGAAGCTATGGTGATTTTCCATCGAGATGGTGTCCTTGGTGGCTTGAACGACGTCGGCAAGAGGGATGAGAGAAAAGAGAGAGGTAATGCTAAGGTTTCTCCTTGGAAGCTACTACAATCGACGAAATCAATGGAGAAAGAAATTTTCTCTCGTCAAATACATACACACGTGCACACATATGCATAAGTTTTTGATAATTGGAAAAAATGGTCCTTAAACCATAATCCTTTACAAGTACAATCACAAAATAATGAAAATCGCCCCTACACATCAAATACTAAAAAAATAAACCTTTCTGAATCAATTCCAAAAATAATTTTATCATTTTATTACTTTAGGATATTTTAAATAATTTAATTAAAAATATATCGAGAATCGGGGTGTTACAACGGTGGGTGGTTATCTACACCTGATCCTATATCGGTTGGGAAGGAGAACTAAGCATTCATTATAAGGAGTATGGACACATTCCCTGTCAGAATGAATTTTAAAATCGTGAGGGCAGAAGTTCCGATAAGAACTCTACTGTCAAGCATGCCTAAGTAATAGTAAATCGGGAATGGGTGACCCCCTGGGACTTTTTCGTGCCAGGATCCCAAAGCGGACAATATTATGATATGTTCTAGAGAGAGACATGTTACAAACGGTATCAGAGTTAGGGAACATGTCGATGTGTTTGAAATGGAGGCCGAACCTTATAAATGGGGGGTAGGTGGGTGGCTACCTACACATGATCCCACATCGGCTGGGAATGCGTACTAAGCAGTCCTTATAAGGAGTGTGGATACCTTCCCTATCACAACACATTTTAAATTCATTGGGGCAACAAATATCATAAGAACTCTATATTTAAGCGGACCTGGGCTAGAGCAATTCCAGGATGCGTGACACCTTAGAAGTTTTCGTACCTTCACCTGATATCACATCGGCTGCAAAGGAGAACTAAACATTCCTTATAAGGAGTGCGGATACCTTCCCTATTACAACACATTTTAAAGTCATGAAGGTAGCAGATCCCATAAGAACTCTACAGTTAAGTGTTACTAAGCAAGAGCAATTTCTGGACGCATGACCCCTTGGGAAGCTTTCATAACAGGAGCCCAAAGCAGAAAATATTGTGATACATGCTAGAGGGGGATGTTACAAAATTAATTTCTTATAATTTACAAAATTCCTTGCCTAGGGCAAGTACTCACTGCTCGTTAGTTGACCGACCTAGAAATGTCTAGTGGACTTTACAACATTAAACCTAATATGAAGTATATTCTAGGTAAGGGGTTAAAATTTAATTCTTAAACTTATTATATATGAAATCTATGCTTGAGAGGTAAATACTATCAAGTGATCGAACCCATGGGATGAAGATGTAAAAGTCGGATCTGTTAGCCATATATCGGGATCAACCTATTTCTTATTTTCTCCTTTGTTGTCTCACCATATGTATGTATAGAAACCTTGTTCCCAACATTATCCATTATGTAACACCCTGAACTCCCCCTTTTGTATGATTGTGTGCATGTCATCGGTTTTAAGAAAAAATAAAAATGAAGCGAAAAAGTTGTGAGAGCGGGAACAAGATTGCCAAAACTATTGAAGCATCTCGATGGGTCTACTGACTGGGGGTGTTCACTAGTATATGGATGGAGGATGGTGGAGGTGGAGGTAGTGTTGCAAGATCGCTTGATTGGTAAGCTAATTCCTTATCTAACTCTTTCCTTCTTTCTTTTCTTCAATTAACCACCAAGGACCACCACATCCACCATCTTCGCCCATGGTGTTAGCCATGTTGCTCACTTCACTAGTATTACATACCACATGAGAGGGTGGTTGTGGGTTGTGCCTTCTTTTCCAACACAGTTTCTTAAGAGTTCAATAAAGAAAAGTTGTTTCTCTTTAAATAGAAAATGATTTTGGTGGTGGTTTAACCATTATAAGACCATCATTACACCACAAAGTCACCACCAATTCATGGTTGCTCTATTTGAACCCTTTGTCTCAATGGATTAAGAGCTCAAGGGGTTTAGATTGAAAGCTAAATCCTAACCTTCCTTCTAGTTGTAATTATTATGAAAATTATGTTTTTGATATTGGCTTTAAGTCAATGTTCTTAATCCATTTAGATGATCTTGTTACACATATGAGAATATATAGTTATAGCTTGCATTTCACTAAATGAAAGGATATTAGATTGTCACCCAACACAAAAGAGGGCTTAATCTTTTTTGTTATCCAAAATTCTGAGATTGCCACCCAACACAAATGTATAATTTTTGCAACGAGTGGAGGTTGGTCCAAAATCCGATGGATATTTCTGGAATTTCAATATTTTTTTAATAAAATCTAACAAAGTGAAAAAAATATAGTAAATATGAAATATATACGATAATATGGCTTAAAATCAAACATTTGATTAAAAACAGTGATATTAAACACGTCGAAGTGGACATCTTAGATATACGTAGAGAAACTTATTTGAAAGAAAACCTACAAAATATGAAAAAAAGTCTAAAATGAGCATTCCGAAGATAATGGTCATTAATAAAAAAAACTGAAAAAAAATAATACTTTTTCTTTAAAAAAATTCATTTGTAATGATTAGTGTATTTAATTTCCATATATTATAAGGTTCAACGCCTCACCCTATTGTTACATAAAGTGACCCTCTTAAACTTAAAGGATCCGCAATCGTACTGTTGTCTACCGTAGTTGGAGTTGCTACCACAATCAAGATGAGTCTACCACAACCAATATTGAAGAAGTCATTCTGAAACCGTAGCGATCCGCAGTCACTACTGTAGTGAAGATTATTGAAGACTCTTATTATCTGACATAGCCTATTTGCATTACTTTGTCTAGTGAACCTTGCATGGTCACTTAAGTGAGTAGAATATTAGTTTTTTTAATTCAGTTGTAACTTTATGGAACTCTATAAATAGAGTCTCATTTCTTCATGTATTTTACACATCTCTTTCACAATCTTTTTAACTTTAACTAAAATACAAATATCATTCTCTCATTTCTCAATCTTATTTAATATCCGAGATCCTCTTCATCTTAAACTGATCACACTTACTAACTCGCGTTTGATTGCAAACCTTGTTAAGAATCAGTTTGATGTTTACTTGATATAACTTGTTGTAATTTACATTTTCTTTACATTTTAGCAGTTTATATTTCCGCAACTATCTAACAATTCTAACTTATTATTGTTGAGCTTACGTGATCCATTGAGATTAACTTATTCCACAACTATTATCTTGTACTAACGTTTGTTCAAGTGTTTCTCAAAAGTTTTTCTCTCAACAATTGGTATCAGATCCAAAGTGGTTGCTTTTTAAAGAAAAATGACTTTGAAAAGCCTTCTATACCATTAAAGCTCATTTAAACAAACAAAAACAAAGGAAATATGGCACAAGCTTTATAATTGAACATTTCCAATAGTGTTGGAGTCTCGAACAGGGCACCAATACTTGTTGCAAATGAATACCACCATTGGTCAAAGAATGGAAATGTATCTTAAGAGGCTCGAAAGAGATGTGTGGAGATCTATGGAAGAAGGACCCCATGTCCCTATTCTTAATCCTGTTCAAGCATATGGTACTCAATCCATACTAGGTGGAGGTCCGGCTGCAATGAATCGACCAACCAAAGATGACCTTGAAAAAATGGAAAATGATGCTATAGCCTTCTATGAAATCTCTTGCGGTGTAGCTCCAGACAACTTTGACATCATCATCGACTGCAAATATGCTAAGGAGATTTGGGATGTGCTAAAAAACTCTATCAAAGGTCTAAACAAGCTCGGGATAAGAAACTCATCACTACTCTCAATGAGTTTAACAAATTTAAAGCTCTTCCTGTAGAAAGTCTAGACGACTCGTTCAAACGATTCAATCTCATCATAACAGAGTTACCAATTGCTGGTACAGTTCGAAGCAATCACGAAACAAATCTACAGTTTCTCAATGGTTTAGGAAGACATTGGTCTACCGCAAAGATAATAGTACAAGGAGATAGAAAGATCCATACGTTGTCCCTGTTTAAGTTGTATAGAGAACTTCGGGCACAAGAATCAACTATGCTGAAAGATTGTGCTGACCTTGATGGACCACTTGACCTAATAGCTCAAACCCCACAAGTCAAAACCTCATAGTACTCATATCCAACCGAATCATGCTACCCACTTTCATATGACAACCCACCACAGTCATATGAAGTTGATGCAGAAATGGATGACGAAGAAGAATTTCAAAATGTCATTGCCTTGGTTAGCCAGCAATTCGACCGATGCCCACCAAACTCATTTCATAAAAAATCAGTAGTTTAACAAACCACCTTTCAATTGTACCTTCAATCTGCAGAACAACCACTCTCAATATCCTCGAAACCCTCACCATCCACCACAACCACAATGCACATCATTCCAAAGAGGCATCGTAGTCCAGCAAACCATCAGACTCCGGTACCTCAATTGAAGAAAAAAAATGAAGTCATCATCTTTTACAAATGTCATAATGAGAATCACTTTGCCAAATATTGCAAAGCAAATGTGGTTAAGGACAAGTCATTCTATCTTAGAATGGCCCAAGAAATGGAAGAAAAGGAAAAGGCAAGAGCTTATGTTGCTCAGGTGAAAAGAGATCATCAAGTATGGTCATCCGGAGATGAAGATGAAGATTTTGAAAACATCAAAGGAAAACGGAAGAGATGCATGGTTGCAGCTGCTGAAGAAGACGAATCGATGAAGTTGGAGAGAAACTACTTCTACATGGCCAAATATGGCACCCTCAGCATCGTCGAATAGGTAAAAATCATGATCCATTCTAATAATTTCAGCATGCATGATTGTGAACCATACTTATAAAGACTTAATGATACATGTACTGCCGTCCTTTCAGACTACAACAAAGCACTAGATGAAAAGAATATAGCGTCCGAAGAGGTATATCACGTGAGAGGAAGACTTGAGGATAAGAGACTTAAGGTTGCTATGCTAGAAAATGATCTATTGTTAGAAAAGGATGCTAGGATGTTGAATGAAACTCAGTTGGATATTGATTTAAATCAAAGGAATTTAGCCCAAAAAATAAATTGTACGTTTGAATCAATTAATAGAAAATCTCTTTAATGAATCTGAAGTAATTAAAAACTTAGTTAACAATGGTACTATAGACAACACCTATAATTAGGGATGGTCTAATGGGTACGCAACCAATGAGAACTCAACTCCCTGATTTAACGTTGATCGACCATATGTCCCACCTGATCGTGAATTTCATTATCCAGTCAATGATAAAACGTTCCCCGAAGATATTCGATGTCACTTCAGTAGACTTCATGAACTGAGTAACAATTGCACCATCGAGGAAATTCTTCCTGAATCCTTGAGTAATCCAAGCGATCAATTACCTATCTTTGGCATAATTTGTCCCGACTCTCAATCCTCTTTAGATGTAGATGAAGAAATACTTATGCAAGGACCAAAATCTATTGTGAAATGTCCATCCTTGCCTTCCATAAATTGTCCAAACAATAAACCATCTTGACTAACTCTGCGGTAGTCCAGTCATTCGCACCGCAGACCACAGTCAAAAGCATAGTGACTATTCAACCTATCCTTCATGAATTACTAATTGAAAATTTTGAATTTGGCCAATGCTCACAAAGTTATGAACTTTCTAGTTCGGATGACTCAAGTACTCACTTTTCTACTCTTACGAAGGCTTTCAAGAAACCGTAGTTAAATATTTTTGATTGCGGTTCTCAAAAACACAAGCAAAATTGGATTTCAAAGAAGAGCTCAGGTCCCGAGGTAAAAAGTGGGATACTGAACACAAAAATAAAACTTTCAAACAAGCCAAATTTTCAAATCAAAAAGGTTTCGAAAACCCCACTATTGCTAAAAATCTTTCAAAAATCATGGCATTCAAAGGATCAAACAAAAAGGAATGTACAATAACAAAAACTTTTTCAAACACTCCTGCAAAATCCCAAAAGAAAGTCATGTCTTTTCAAAAGTATTCTTTTCAAAGTTATTCCTTAAACAATCCAAAGTGGAAAGGCATCTTACCAACTCCTGGATCCTCAAAGTCACATCAATCAATCATCAGGTCAAAACCTAGGAGTAATTCACGTGCCAAAACTTTTTCAAATCCCAAGGGCACCACAGTCAAAACCTACGCACGGACCAGTCACAAGACTCCAACCACACCCTACAGACCGTTTTCCAAGTATGGTATCTGGATAAACGAGAAAAATCTTTTCTTTGGATTTTATCTACTGAAAACGTATCATCCAATCCAACCTTCTAACTTCCCAAAAGTTACCAAACAGCTAGGAGTAGATCTAAAAACTGACACAAAATCTATACCTAAGACTCACGTGCATGCATAAAGTAAGAAAGTTTCTCACATGACTTCGGGCTCCAAACTTGTTTGGGTTCCCAAACTAACCGTTTAATTTTTCAGGAAATGTGCAAGGAGGAGCAAGAAGAGGAGTGGTTAATTGATAGTGTCTGCTCCATTCACATGACCGGAAGGTTAGAATACCTTCGCAACTTCAGGCTTATCTGTAACGGTGGACACGTCACGTTCTGGAACAATGCAAATGGAATCATTAGGGGTTACGATGTATTGACCATGGGAAATTTCTTAATTCAAAAGGTTGCTTACATAGAAGGCCTCGAGCATAACTTGATCAATATGGGCCAACTATGTAAAGTTAGCCATCGGCTTGAATTTGATAGTGAATATTGCAACATAATGACGAATGATAGAAACACCTGTTTGATTAAATCCAAAGCTAAAGGAACAATGTATCCTTTGGATGTCTCATTGATCATTGGCAAACCGCAGTTGTGGTTTAGTCAAAAGCGGTATCCGAAGTTAGCTGGTTATGGCACCGCAAGCTAGCTCATCTAAACATCCGATATATCAACAACCTGGTCACCAAAGAACTCATCCTTGGTCTCCCAATTCTGAGGTACAACAATGATACACTTTGCCCAGCCTGTGAGTGTGGAAAACAATCAAAGGGAAGCCATCCACTGGTTATCGATTCTTTAATTGTTGAACCTCTAGAGCTACTTCACATTGATCTCTGCAGCCCATCTACCGTAGCCAGTCTCTATCACAAAAAATGGTTATAGTTGATGACTTTTGTTGGGGTACAAAGTTCTTCATTCTTGACTTTGTAAATGTTTGACTTTTGTAAAACCCACTTGCATGTGGTGCTTTAGCCTTTAGACCCATTTGTTAGAGTGAGAGAGAGACATGTAAACACCTCTATAAATAGTGGGTTTGTCCACTTGTAGAGGTGTGCTTGATAGATGTAGAAGTGAGTGTGTAAGTGTGTGTTAATTATGTAGTCTAGATCTAGATCTTTTTTGTAACACCATATACATTCAATATATCTCTTAAACACCCAAATCACCATGTTCAATTGTGCAAGCTTTAATTCCGCATGCCAAACCATGTTCTTTGTCACTACAATTGGTATCAAAGCGGGTCTTCAAGATCAAGGTGATATTTGAAGAGTGCGATTCTCGGTTTGGCAATTTTTGTCTCAATTTGATCAATTTTGGTGAGTCTCTCTCTATGATCTCTCTTAATCTCATTGAATCGTGCGTTGCGTTTTTGAATTGTGATCGTTTGACTTGGTGGATCAAATTTTTCTTGAAAAACCCACTTGTTATGATCCAATAATTTTTTTTATTGATCAAATCCCGATCCAATCCTATTTGTTGTTCGATATGATTTTCAAATAGCAATTGTTCATTTGAATCCAGTTTTAAGTCAAAAAAAATCATTGTAACTCAATTAATTTTCAGATATTAGATCAAATCCCATTTTCTCGAAATCTACTGTTCATCATTTGTGATATGAGCCCAAAATCATTGTTCGATTATTCTTCTTGGTTATTCGAAGCCCATATTGGTGAATCATTTGTTTAAGCCCATATAATTCATTAATCTGATATGAAACATTTAGTTTGTTCCTTATCACACGCATCCAGTACTTACACTTATATGTTCTTGAATCATTTCTCTTCAACATGTTCTTGAACCTTTGTTTTCCTCTTTTCATCCTTTGAAATTGATTAATCTGATTTGTAATTCCAACATTGTGAATCGATTTTGTTTTATGAGTTACGTCTTAAAATTGATGATGATCAATGTCATATCTGTGAAGTCGAATCTTAGATTTTTGAGTTTGATGAAATTGATCAAGAAATTCCAAATTGCTGTGAAGATCTTGTTTAGAAATGATGTTTGAACACATTTTGATCCACGATTTAGTATTGAAACACTTAACGAAGCCCTGGATTTTAATGTTGATATCGATACTTGGAGAATCAAAGGATTGAAATCAATGTGGGTCTAATTTCGAATATTTGAGGTCCAAAACTGGAAACCAGAAGTTTATGTTGACATTAGAGTTGGATTTCGAAGATCGGTGAAATTTATTGATCGGGATCATGTTTGACGATTTTGATTTCGAAGGGTTGAAATTTGTTGTTGATGTCAACTGATTATAAGGGCTATAAACTCATGTGTTAAGATCGATAATTTTGATTTATGGGTTGATCGATTCGAAGGGTTTGGTTAAATGATTTCAAAGAATGGGAATTTGATTTTGAATATACGAAGGGTATTTGGTTTAGGGACGAACGAACCTTATGATCGACTGGATTGGAAATACTGAGTATGAATATTCGAAGGGTTGTCGCTTTGGGAACAACTGTAAGAAACGAAGAAACGATTTTGTTCGTTTTGTGTTAGATTGAAAAGCGAAGAACAGTCAATTTTGGTGTTTGGGGCATATGATTGATTTTGGTGTTGATATTCGAAGACTGTGAATTGGAAAGATGAACTGTGCTTTGGGTTTAATTGGGAAAAACGAAGGGTTCATGCGTTTGGAACGAAGACCTGTTAAAAAAAAAAAGGAACAACAAAAACGAAGGGTCTATTGCAAAAATGCGAAGGGTTATTTTTGAGTGTGTATTTTCGAAGGGTGTGAATTTACGAAGAGGAGAGAGAAAGTGAGACTTTCTTATGTTTGTCAATGGAAAGAAAATGACATATTTTCGAAAACAGCCCCTGAACCTTCGAATTTTTGACACTTCGAAAATTAAAGCAAGTTTCGAATTTTTGACACTTTTCACCCAACTTCGAAAATTGTTTGAGGCTTCGCATTTTTGGAACAAATCTTCGTATGTTTGAACACAAAGAGCAGAATTTACGAAGATGGTCCCTGAAACTTCGATTTTTTGGCAGTTTGCACCCAAATTCGAAAAATGACTATTTTTTGCTGAAAATTGAAGAAAGTGTATTTCAGGCCCCTGCAGTTTGTGCAAACTGACGCTTTTTACCCAGATTTGAAAAAGGGGGAGAGTTTTGCATATTTTGTTGTTTTGGGTGCAACGGGTCACTGCAGAATTTTGAAATTGACAATTTCTACCCATTTTTGAGAAAATTTGTCAAAGGCGATCCGTGAACGAAGATAAAAATTCATTATTTTTTGGATTTTCCGGATTGAAGCACAAAGTTTATGCCACATGTTAAAGGGGAGTTTTGACACGAAAAAATCCGAATAGAGCACGTTCTTTTTCCTTTGGAGTTTTATAATCAAATTTCGATTATAAAAAGGGGGAGAAGTTTTATATGGAAATTCGAACTTGAATTTTTCATATTATGCGGATTTGAAGACCGAAGTGATCTTGAAGTTTTGAAGCCTACCAGATGATGCAATTGGATGTTCGGAAGTGATGTATTCGAAATGGGTTTGGTTTTATTGAAGATTTTTGGGGTGTTTTTTTATGCGCAACTTTTGGGTGATTATTTGGAGTTTGGAATACTCTTAATCATTCGTTGCTGCTCAGATTGTATGGTCTCACATCCTAGAGCCCAAATTGAAGAGTCATGGAAGAATTGAAGATTGAAGTTCGTTTCGACATGTGTCACCTTTGAGGCTCGAACCGTGTAGTGCTTGATTTAGGAAGATTTGCAGTGGGTCGTTCATTCCTAACTTTGAGGGGGAGAATGTTGGGGTACAAAGTTCTTCATTCATGACTTTGTAAATGTTTGAATTTTGTAAAACCCACTTGCATGTGGTGCTTTAGCCTTTAGACCCATTTGTTAGAGTGAGAGAGAGACATGTAAACACCTCTATAAATAGTGGGTTTGTCCACTTGTAGATGTGTGCTTGAGAGATGTAGAAGTGAGTGTGTAAGTGTGTGTTAATTATGTAGTCTAGATCTAGATCTTTTTTGTAACACCATATACATTCAATATATCTCTTAAACACCCAAATCACCATGTTCAATTGTTGATGACTTTACACATTTCACTTGGGTCTTCTTCTTAAGACTCAAATCCGACACACCGCAGATCCTGATCAACTTTATAAAATAAATAAATCTCCAAAACAAGCTACCAGTCAGAAGAATAAGAAGTGACAATGAAACTGAATTCACTAATCATCCCTTGAATAGTTTTTTGGTTTCCAAGGGCATCAGTCATAATTTTTCAGCTCTCTACACACCGCAATAAAATGGAGTTGTAGAGCGAAGAAATCGTACATTGGTCGAAGCAGCTAGATCAATGTTAAACTTTACCAACCTTCCTCTCTACTTATGTGCCGAAGCAGTGACAACTGTATGTTTTGTTCAAAACCGAAGCATCATTTGCAATCGTCTTAACAAGACTCTGTATGAAGGTCTTAACAACCGCAAACCCAATGTCAGATTCTTCCACATCTTTGGATGCAGATGTTTTGTGATCAACAACAAGGATCATATTAACATATTTGCACCAAAATCATATGAAGGCATTTTTCTTGGCTAATCAACTAATAAAGTGGCCTATATGGTTCTCATTACACGTACAAGATTGATAGTCGAAAGCTTCGATGTCAAATTTGATGACTATTATGTCTGCAACACTTCTCCGTCAAGTGAAACAAAAGCTATCCTAGAAAGTGATATCCTAGCCTCTTTGGGTCCCCTAAACATAGTTGAAATCAACTATGATGACCTTTTTGACCTCGCAGAGACAACACATCTCTCAAAAATCTTGGTATCTCCGGTAGCTCAACAATAGCATGCTAAATTATCTGGTCCAATCTTATCTGAAAAGTTGTCACTCAATACGTCCACCTCACCGGTTAAGGGGGAAAGTTGAACTCCAGTTCAAATGAAAACTATCTAGGTTCCAGTACTAGAAGATGCAACTCTGGTATCTACCCATAGAGTCACAATCCGATCAAATGTTTCTTCAGACTCTGAGGATGAAGAGGAAGAAAACATCGACACAAGAAAATATCCAAGGATTATCACTCACTCATCAATCCAGGGGGAACCATCTTTTGCCCAAGGGGAACTCCCATCCTCAGTTCAGGGGGAACCTCCTTCAACTGCTGCTCAAAATCCTAGAGTCCAAGATACTTCTGCGGGCTACTCCCAAGTCGAGGGGGAACTACCTTCTCCAACCGCACAAACTTATGGACTACGGATACAAAATGTTGTTGGTACCAATTTACTGTGATTCAGAGAGTACTATAGTGATTTCACATAATCCTATCCACCATTCTAAGACGAAGCACATTGAACTACGATACCACTTCATCTAGGATCACATCCTCAAAGGTAACATCAAACTAGTTTTTGTTCCCACTCACGAAAAAATAGCTGATGTTTTTACAAAGGCACTTGATGCTACAAAATTGAATAGCTTTCTGGAAATGCTAGGAATGATGAACCATGAGCCGCAATTCTTTTCGAATTGATAGGTACCGCAGACCACATTTGGACTCCAAATGTGAATATAATTGCTTCTTTTCTTTTCAAATTAAAACTCTTGAAGCATTTTCTGCACCGAGGTTCTAAAATAATATATTCATCATACATATTTTAAGTATACCTAGTATACTGCAATTATATATGATCTATATATTCTTCGGGTCCTTAATTTCTTGTATTTCTAACTTCATAATCAAGTGTTCTTTCAGCTTATGCTACCACAGTCACACTGCACACAACCGCAATCATCTGAATTCAACCGCAGTTGCAATAAATTATGTGACAACCCGTTGTTTCAGGTCAACAAAAAGTCAATCTTGGTCAACAAACTCAAACTTCTTATTTTGATCTATCTTATTTAAGTAGATTTAAATTCTAGATGGGCTAAAAAAACCTTTAAGTTAGAAGTATTCCATGATTTAGGAGTGAATTGCATGAAAACCAAGAACCTTATCCGAATCAGAAAACCCGCTTGCAGCTGCAAACCCTCGCATGAGCTGCAAACGGTTCGCAACCGCAAACGAGCCTTCGCAGCTGTAAACGTCTCTTGTTCTCAGCCGTGAACCTTTTTCGGACCGAAAACCCCACTATATATATATATATATATATATATATATATATATATATATATATATATATATATATATATATATATATATATATATATATATATATATATATATACATATATCATTGTTGTAAAAATCCCGACTAGGTCCTGCTTAATCTCTGATTAATCCCTAGGCACTACTCAGCCGATTATAGGCGCCCAACAATTAATCTCTGCATACACAATGAGTGAAACATTATAAAACGATGAAATTTTAACATTTTGAAGAAGTTTTATTTCAATGGAAATAATATGAGGCATGATTAGTGTTGTATTAATCATATTAACCTATTTTGTTATCATATTAGTAGTATTTACGAACTTTGATATGATATTAGTCATATTTAATTTTTTAAAATTCAACAAATTAGCAATTAATGGTCCCCGATTAATCCCCCGATAAATCTCTGCCTAGCCAATTAATCCCTTGACCCCAGTCCACCGACTAGCTAACGTCGAGCGTTTTTTACAACCTTGATATATATATATATATATATATATATGTGTATGTGTGTGTGTGTGTGTGTGTGTGTGTGTGGTTGACAAATTTATCCACACTTCTACACTCCTAGCCGCAAACTCAAGCCTTTTTCTCTCAAAGTCTTCAACCAAAAACCCAAGTTTTCTCTCATCTATCATCCGAAGATCTTCCAATCCACCTTCGGATCTTGTTAAAGACATCTAGTGCCCTTCGTTTCACAATCAAACACCCTTCATTCTTGGGTTTACGGCCGTAAACCCTTGAATCTCCTTAGTTTCACTAAGAAACACCAAGAACACACACTGAGTTCAAGCCGAAAACACTTGAATCTTCAAGGGCCGAAAACCCTTTTGCGGCCGTGAACACCGAAGGCTCATCGTAAACACCTTGCAGCCACTTTATTTCGGTTCTAATACTTCTTTTGTATGTAATTCTTACATCCTAGGTTGTTTCCCTAATGCCTTAGAGGTTATAATCACTAATTTCATACATATATTACGTGAAATACATTTTAGGATACGTTTTGTCTCGAGATCTAACTCGTGGAAATAACTACCAATATCAAATCTACAATCGAATCACTCACATAAGGTGAGTTCATACCCCTACGTTTTTACCATTTTTCAATGTGGGGGGGGGGGGGGGGGTACAAGTGAAAACACAAGGAAATCTTGTGTTATCATTCTACTAATTTCGAAACAGTTTTAAATTCATTTCAAGCTACTTCAACTGATTTAAACTATTTTAAAAAAGAAAATTGTTTTCAAACTACTTAAATTGTTTTATTCTTTTAAAATTCTGAAATACATGTTTATATATATAAAGATATATAATTAAGATTCAACAGACTTAGGACTGATGGTTTTCCACCTGAACCACCTGTCCGACTGTCCGTTTGATCTTAATTATATGTATGTATATATATATATATATATATATATATATATATATATATATATATATATATATATATATATATATAATGAACATGAAATTTATTTAAATAAAGATTTACCTCTTTTTGTAAACATGTCGAGTAAAAGGTATCATTCTAAAAAGTACTTCATATGTTATATAAACTGTTAAATTGCTAAGATTCTGCTTTCATAAAGAACATACTTGTAAACTATAATATGTATAGTTTAGGGAACACTAATGCTAATTTACTAAGTCATGAACATCATACTAATACAATTATTTAAAGTATAATTATTGTACACTACTAGTACAAGGTAATTCATACATTTTCAAGCACAAAAGAACATTTGTATTCTCTTCATGTGTAGTTATACAGAGCTGTGAGGTACTAATTGGTTGTACCCATTAGGGTACAATCTTCTAATTCTTATAATTTATAACCAGAGTCTCCTGGAGGGAGAGCGTGAGTTTGTGTATAGATCTATACGGGACGGACAATCTCGCACCTCGCTATTAGCTACAGTGAGTTTGTGTATAGATCTATACGGGTGACAAATGTCATATCTTTTTCAACGCCTACATAACGTCATGTTTAACCGGTCCAATTAGTATGGTTATATAAAACTCACAATTGTATCAACTAAGGCATTTAGATTACAGGATTTCATAAACTTCTAGTGGTTTTACTAAACAATAGAACTACACCACACAACTTTTCTAGTAACATGAACATACAGTTTGAAAGGGGCCTATATTGCTAACTTTGTGATTCCTTGGTTTATACATCATGTTTATATATTAATAGGATTTGGTAGACAGTAGAATGTGTGCTTTCCGCTTCATTTCCTGTTCCTTGTTTGGTTGTGGGCTTAGAGCAGATTCACACAGTCTACTATCAATTCGATCTTTGTTATATATATATATATATATATATATATATATATATATATATATATATATATATATATATATAACCCGTATACACCAAGTAATCATGGGGGTAGTAGGTATGGGTCATGTCATAACATACAAGTACAACATATTATTTTCTAGTACAAAATCATACTTTTCGGATGGAACGTTAACTAAGTACATACATATGCAATAGAGTTCATCCAAATGCATCAGTTTTAA
This sequence comes from Lactuca sativa, assembly GCF_002870075.4. NCBI lineage: Eukaryota > Viridiplantae > Streptophyta > Magnoliopsida > Asterales > Asteraceae > Lactuca > Lactuca sativa. The sequence goes on along the minus strand of NC_056627.2, from coordinate 336,952,262 downwards.
ATTACTTTCTAAGTATATTGTAGATTTCACTCAAAAAGGACCAACAATGTTAACTTTGTAATTACTTAATGTATACGCCAGGGTTACATACAAGGTAGATCCGACAAACAGTGAAATGTGTGGATTCCGTCTCATTCCCTTTTCCTTGTTTGGTTGTGGGCTTAGGGCAGAACCACACAATCGACTGTATGTTCGGTCTATATTGTATATAACTTGTATCTACTAAGTGATTGTAGAAGGAACTGTATTCGCTCACATTTTTCTTACAATAGATTACATCATGAAATTTTGGATTTTCTGGAGGAACAAAATGCATGCTTTCTAAAACAAAATACTTATGAACTCACCAACTTAAATGTTGATAAAATTTCATAATTGCTTGTATTCTCAAGAAACTAGTAGACAAGTGGATTCAGAAGATGGAGCATAGTCGCTTCATGTCTTTGTTTTGCTATTTACTTTTGGAATCAATCATATGTGATTCGAATACAATGTAAACACTTTATTATTAATGAAATGGATGTTGTTGCTTTTTTACTATTCTACATTTGTTGTGATACTGAGCATGACGTCACCTGCCCCCGGACGTTTCCGCCGTTCTGGTTTGGGGTGTGACAAATGATCCTGCAATCACTTCATAAAAATTGCGAACTTTTTGTGCTATTTGATGATCTTTAATAAATAAAAACAATCCTCATAACATTCATTTTGTAGCATACAATGTTTCAGTCTCTTTCATAAATCAGTTTTCTTAGTCAGGTCTATTTTAGGCTAAAAATCAAATTAACCGTTTGTCCATAAAACTCAATCTTTTAAGAAATTCTTTCCTCAACCGGTCATGTATCACAATCGTTTATTGTCAAATCCGTTTCCACTTCACACTTTTTCACAACAGATAAAAATCGGTCATCACACGATCAACCGACATGTGATCATGGACCTGACATGCATTTAATGCTCCGCTTTTCTAGTAAATTAATTTCTTTTGATTTTCTTTTATTTGTGACTGATAATGGTAAAAACCCTAGGGTTTTTAACTTTAACAACTGTAAATAAATCAATTACAATAAGTTTTGAAATTCGGAGGTATAAAACCCTAATTCCTCCCAAGATCGCTTTACACTTTCTGAATCCTTAAAGACAATCTTCATCTTCTCCATTTTCTTGCTCAAACTTTTTCCTGCATGTTCTAAAATCTTTTATTGCAATCATGGTGAAATCAAGAATTTCTAAGAAACAATCGAAGGCATTTGGGTATGCTCGTCCCACCGGCTCTAAAACCACCATTAAAGACCAATCGCCATCCATTGCCTTGAGCACCTTCAGAGCCATCTTTGAAGATAATCCTTCATATAACGAGGCTATCAAATTGATGATCAAGTTCCTCCCTAAACACCCACTATTTGGTGCATTCAACTCTTTCACAGAAGTAGTTCCATTATCGACTTTATTCAAATGTGCCTTCTCTGCTTTCCATCCAAGCCACAACCTTCAAGAAGTGTATCTTAAACTTGTGGATTATTCACTAATTGTTCTAACAAATAACTAATTCCTAGAAGCAATCAATCTTAGGGTCCTTACTTCAACAAGATTCTACTCACCAAGCCCTAATGATGTAAATTCAACCCTGTACCAGATGGGTTACCAGAAGAAACTGAAAAGGATCGGAGAGTTCAATAAAAACCAACTTCCGAAGGTATGGTAGTTTGTGTGCCACTTTGTAATCAGAAGTCTCTTTGGAAGAACGGGTGGAACGGACAATATGGGGATCAAGCTCATGGAACTGGTTTGGAGCATTTACACCGGTAATGCGGTGAATTATGGTAAAGTTCTATGGGAGACTTCTTGTAGTACATTCCTAAGGAAGCTCCAAAAGAAGATGCAATTGAGCTCACTTTTTCTCACTTTTGGTCGCTATGTATCTCAGATCTGCATCAAGATGCCAGGCTGGATATGGGTGACGACACCAACTTATTTGCCACTCGCGATCTGAAAAGGTACACACCCTCAAAGGATCAAACTATTTTTGGACCTCTTAGGAGATTTCCCATATACATTTTGGAGTCCTTTGGACTCATAACTCTTGACGTAGCTGACCGTATTGTAGCTATGAGTGGTATCGACCCATACCACGCTTCCCTGCCGAGACCAAGTCAGACTACCACAACCCTTATAGCAACACAAGTTCCTCCTAGTACCGAAATCCCTACCGCAACAAATGTACCCCCTTCTACTGCAGACCAGGTAGTCCAACCTAGACTCAAACAAGTCAAGTAACCCGCGACTTAAAAGAAATCACCATGTAACATTGTCAAAAAGGGAGGCGATCCTTCCAAGAAACACAAGTCCAAAACTGCAAAATCCTCTATTGCACTTCATCACACTCCATCTAAAACTCAGGATTCTCCACTCAATGTTGAAGATGATATTCATCATGAGTCTTCAGCTCTAGGAGATGTGTTTAGAGGGAAGAAACTGAAGTTAACCCCAAGTCAAGGCCAAATGCATAAGACGACTCATACCACAGTCTCTCAAAAGACTCTGGTAGTCATTGGAGCTACCGCAAGCTCACCAGCTCATACCCCAACTCACCACTTAGATATAATAAGTGTATATGTTTCATCCTACCATGGATACACTCCCCAGTTGGATCCCAAGTGGATCCTATTGGTTCGAGTCGCCCTAAGGTCTCCAGGGCATCACACTTGCACGTTTTCGAGCTTGAGGAGTTGAAATCCATATTCCTTCGTGTCACACAAACACTACAAACACAAGTAGCACCGCAAGGCAATTCTTCCGCCTTTGCCAGAACTGAGCAGAGGCCAAACTTGACTTTAGGTCAAGGAGACCGAGGAAGCTCATGAAATCCTATTCCACCATCATTACACATAAGTGGTCTAGGCATGGGGAGCATAATAGTGCAAGGAACCACGAACCCAAGGGACACCTAGGTGCGAAATCAAGAATTTGACGAATATAATTATGATATTTCTTGGACTCAGTACCATCCAAGTACTGAGCCCGGAATCAAAATATTCAAAGCATTTCAAAGGGCAGTGCAGGCCAGGAAAACTCAGCAAATTCAACATCAGCAACAAAAAGAGAATGATCTTCTCACAGTTGCAAAGTATTGGGCAGACTCCTTCAACAACGCCAAGACTATCCACCACATCTTGAAGATTCAGGAATGGATGTCCAAAATGGAAACAACAATTCAACAAGCTCAAGATCTGCAAGGTGGTGCTGGTCCATCAATGCCTCCTCAAACTGATGAAATTCATGACTCCAATGACAATGGCATCACAATTGAGATTAGCTCTGGTCCAATGTTTGGATTTGATGACATTGATCTTGACAATGTTCAGTAGCCCCCACACACAGAAGAATTTATGATGGTATTCGAAGATGAAGAGTCAAGTGGTTCCTAACACTCCACCTCCAATCCCAAGGCAATGAAAAAGAAGAAGCTTGCGGTCTCAAGAAAGGAATTTATTTGCCTACAATCCAAAGTCGACCAAATCATAGCCGCAGTCACTTCCAAGGCACCAGCTGTAACGTCTGTAGATCCAAGCTAGTCAATTTAGAGATAATAGGGGTCGAAAACCACTTTTCGACAAAATATTATTTAGAATAAATAATCTTAACCAGGTTGTGGAATATTTCTCAAGGGTTTCGTACATATGAAGAACGCCAAAATCCGAGTTATAACGAAGAAGTTATGAACCGTCGAAGTTTCGCGATGAAACCGGCATGGCACCGGGAAGCGTAAATAGTGAATTGACGATAGAGCGACTTTTAGCCTTAGAAATCTACACGAAAGTCGTAGAATACATTAAACTGAGAGCGTCCATAAAAATAACGCCCAAATCTGACTTCGTATGAGGAAGTTATGATTTTTCGAAGTTTCGGCTTAGCGGTGTACAACCCGAAGTTCGAATATTAGATCGAGCATTTTTAGCCGACACAACCTAAATGAGAATCGAAGATCTCGTTAATAGTAGTGTAACGATAAAAAGGCAGACGAAAATGGATGTCGGATGAAGAAATTATGAGATTTTAACGGACCAAACCTGTCCCGGCCTGTTAATATTATAACTTTTAAAATAAAGTCAAAATTAGCCGACGGAACGAAAGTTGTAGAGTACGTTCTCGCCTATGCGTGGATATAAAGAACTTCAAAAACGGAGCTTGTATATAAGAGTTATGATTTTTAGAAGTCGGAAAGGAAAATTGTGAGACTGATGCGAAATTGATGATGTGGCATGATCTAGGCCGTCACTTGCTGATCGTGCCTCGCTTCGGATGAATGACACCTGGCCTTCGGTACGCCTAGCGTAGGTCTTCGGACGCCCAACGTTCTCCTTATGCCCCGCGTACGAGGTTCAGAACCCCCCGCATACTGTTGCCTCCTGCGAACCAAAACGAGCCACGTCGCCCCACTTTGTATCCAATGCGTGTTGTACGAATCGAAGACTACGCCCAGCGTAGTGCAACGCCTTGCAGGCTATAAAAAGGGTGCGAAGTTGCCCGGATTTTCACACCAAAATTCGTACTCTCTCTTACTACTTTCTCTCTCTATCCTATCCTAACCCCCCCTAAACCCTAGGTAAACCCCCTAGCTCCTAAAGGAAGCACCGAGGCTCCCGGAGTCCCGAGAAAACGGGTATTTCGGTTCAGAAACGCTGCTCCAAGCAAAGCCTGATTTTCTATAAAAACCTATTGTAAGCGAGCTACGCCTACACTATTTTTAATATAACTTCTAATTAATTATAGTAACATTATTAGGACCTTAAAATAACTATTTGGGCTATTATTATGAGTTATATAAGACTGTTGCTTAACGCTTATATAATAGTAATAATAGCTAGACTATTAAGTAGCCGCGATTAACATTAGACTAAACCCTAGTGGTATTGATACTAGGTTTTGTCAAGGGAAAATTGTTTTGAGATAACGAAGCGCTGTCCGAGTACCAAGTCACCACCTTAACAAGTGAGTGCATGGTCCCTTTCATCTTATACATATGTCACACCCCAAAACCGGAACGGCGGAAACGTTCGGGGGTGGAGGACGTCATGTTAAGTATCACGAGATATGTATATGGTAAGCAAGTAATAAACAACCATTTCATTTCAAAAGAAAGTGTTTAAAATGTGTGTGTTCACAAAACATAGATTTCATACATAAATAACAAAACAAGACTTGAAGCTGTAATACTTCATCTTCTAAATCCCCAGCACGAGCACCTGTCTAATAGCCTCTTGAGAATAAAAGTTATTTGAAAGAGTTGATCAGCAATTAAGCTGGTGAGTTCATAATATTTTAGTGATGTGAGTAAGATGTAAAATGTTGTTGAAAATGTATACGTAAAAGGTCATGTAAACTTTAAGTTCTATTTTGAAAAGTTCGCCTGTTCCTCCTAGAAAATCATGTATTTCCTACTTGAATGAAGTTAAGTAAAATGACACTACAAGCCTTTCTATGGGTACTAAGTGGGTACAAGTTATATAAAACTCAGAGTAAACAAACAATCGATTGTGCGCATCTGCCCTAAGCTCACAACCCAACGGGGAACAGAAAGTAAGGCAGATAGCACACATCCCATTGGTTGTTAGATCGTTGTCATATATAACCCAGGTGTATTCACTTGTTACTCATGGAGTTAATTGTAATGGCTCCTTTATATCTAACGAAAAGTCCTTTAAGAAAACCTATATTTCTTATGGTAAAATAGTGACCACAGTGACTACTTTTATAATAGCTTAGTTTATACTGCTATATATAATCTGATACCGGATAGAGAGTTAATTGGGTGAATCTGTCCTAAGTCCACAACCCAACGAGGAACAGGAAGTAAGGTGAAAAACACATATTTAACTGCCTATTGAGTATTAGTTTTATATATAAACATAGTGTATAAACTAAGTTATTATAGAGTTACTCACCTAAAGTCTTTAAAATTGTACTGGCTTAATAAAACGGATTAAACCCTTATCTGGGAAATTTCTAGTTTTTGTATACCAAAAGTACTGACTTTGAAAAGTATGTTTTGAACTAGAAAAATTGTGCTTTGAATTTGTGTCCTATAACCTGACCCATATCTGGTACCCTTATGATGACTTAATGTATACTAAGCCTACATGTATATAGAATCGGGTAGATAATAGATTGGGTGCATCTGTTCCAAGCCCACAACCCAACGAGGAACACGAAATGAAGCGGAGAACACACATCCTATTAGCTGTTAGAACCTATTGGTATATATGTATCATGTGGTGTATACATTAAGGAATCATAAGACTAGCATTATGGTCCTAACTTTTAAAAGTAGCCTTCTACCAAGACCCAACTGTTTTGAAAGTAGCCTTCTACCAAGACCCGACTGTACTACTATTATTAATTAAATCTAATCTACCTCATTGATTATGTGAATATGACACATAGTAAAGGTATTAATATTCTTTTAACTGGAATTTTATATCCTTTTGTAATTGTCGTATATACAATGTAAGTACTGTAGTATTTGTAATAAGTGACTACTTTTAGTACTATTTTTGCCTTAATTGAGGGTTAAGGCATAATGTGATGGCTAGATCCCATGCTAAACACTCCCTTGTCAAGAGCTTTTAGGAACTACACGCGACCCTTGCTATGATTGCAAGCCGAAAACATCCACATTACTATGATCATGTATACCCAATATAACTATCACAATGCGTTAGTGATTCATTGGTATAGTTAGATCCTGAAATTGTTCCATGCTATAACACCTTATTATGTTCTATTCCGTTATCGTGTATTGTAATCGTATTTCTGTAAACGTATTCATGTAAGCGTATCTATGTAAACGTATTGTATTAGTATAGACTCATAAATGAACTGACTCTTTGTGTGCTTCATTGTACTAGAAGTAATGAATAGCATTCTCCTAAACTACACCTATTATAGTTTACTAATGTTCCACTTGGACTGTTATTGAAAAGACTCGTTTATTTACTAAGTTATGCTTGTACCTTAAAAACAGAGTTTGTATAACTATAAAGTAACATAACCTTTAAAAGAGTTTGAAATGTTCTGGCAACCTATAAATAACATAAATAACATTTTGAAAGATGTTTGTAAAAAACAATTACACAATTATCATTGTGTTCAACTTGTATTCCCTCCCCTTAAAATAGTTAAAATAGTTAAAAGATTCATTACGGGGTATGAACTCACTTGATGTGGGTGATTCAAACGGGTACGCGTGTAAGGATGAGAAGTTCCACGAATGAAGTCCCGAGACACAAAAAGTCCTAAATGATATATAATGACACATATTGGCATGAATATAGTGTTTACAACAACTATATGAAAGGAAACACCTTCCGGGACTAGGAAACACCTTGACCAAGTGTTGGAATCACATGCGATTCAACAAACGAAGGTAGAATGGCAGTCACATGAGTTTACTACCATGGGTTTACGGCCCAAGGGAGTTTATGGCCGTAAACTCCTGGTTATTCATGTATAAGTGCAAGCTTGAAGGCTAGGGATGTTTTAGGGACTTTAGCTCTACACTAGGATGAGGAAGACCACTTTCTTTGAAGCCTTTGGTGAGTTTACGGCCCTAATGAGTTTACTGCCATAAACTCATGACCTTTTATGTTTATGAGAGTTGTTTAAGGTCCTAATTTCATCCATGAAGGGTCCTAGTTCACTAGCTTTGCATCTAGAAGGGTTAATGGTCAAAATGGCAACCTTTAAGGGGTTTACGGCCATGGGAGATGGCCTGGCCGTAAACTCCATTTGGCTTTGTGTTCTTGATGTTTTTAAGTGTCTAAACATGAGTCCTAACTAGATATGAAGTATATGTAAGAGCACTTACGATCTAGAAGCTTGAAATGGTTGATATTGGCCAAGAACACTAGTGTGTGTTCTTGGTGTAACTTGAATATCTAAATAATCATGATTTCCATGGATGAAATCAATGTAAGAAGCTAGTTAATAAGTTGTATCCACTAATCTAGGAAGAATACTTACATCATTTGAAGATCTAGGAAGAGGGTTGGATGATAGTTGAGAGAGAATGAAGAAAAATCGGCCAAGGAATGAGAAATGACAAAAATGACCCATTGCCTTATATATGCTCTTGAGTTTACGGCCACATGAGTTTACAGCCGTAAACTCATGGTCTTGTGGCCGTGAACTCACTTAGATGAGGTTAGGGTTAGTTTTGCTACACTGTGGTCCTAGCAGGTACTTTCTAACACTTATTCCTTAAGTGTATTAGGCTCAAAACTCCTAAGAATGACCTTTAACCGGGCTAGAACTCCGTACTAATGAGTTTGACACTCAGTTGAATTGACTGACTGAGCTTATAAAAATAAAAATTTTCAGGTTGTCACATCAAAGATATGAAGTATTTTATATAAATTACATGCTATTTGTGCAAAGTGTCTGAATACTTGCTGTCTATGCTGGATGAACGATTGTATACATGTTTTAAATGATTTAAACTATATATGTATTTTATATCTACAAAATATGTTGGGTAAAACATGGATAGATGAATGACGAGGGATGAAGGATGAATTAAAGGTACATTAGTAGTATGGACCTAGTGCCCTATAGGTGAAAATTGGAAGCAATGGACCTAGTACCCTATAGATGAACACCGGCAGCTACGCCAAAATCTATAGATGTTTTAGATCTACGATAAATATCCTAGCAGCTGCACTCTAAGGATAGTATCGGCAGTTGTGCCTAATAGAAAACATTATAACCACGACAGTAGCATTTAAAGGACAGTACCAGCAGAAGCGCCTCATAGAGAATGTCACAATTCTAGTAGTTGCTCCTAAGTGATAATATTAGCAGTTGTGCTTGACAACTGTGTCATCGGCAATGATGGACTTCGTGTTGTTTCCTTAGGATGATCCTGAGGAATGAATGAACAAGGAGTAGCTGATTCTTAGGGTAAATCCTTAAGAAGATAATGGGGATGGGTAATTGGGTTGATTGTTTGATGTTTAAACATGATAATTGTATTATTGTGGGTTCAAAACCCTATGTACTCACCAGGTTTCCCAACCTGACCCACTCAGTTTATTTGTATTACAGGTGTCTATATGAAGTTACATTACACTGAGGGATTAAGGAGATATAAATCACTAGTGATAATGAATGTAAGTTATGTTTATCCTTATGTTTCTGTATTGACGATGACATCCCAAATGTTTTAAAATGAGTAAAAATACTTTTCTTCGGAAATACTTTGATAACATATTTATCATATTTTACTGGGAACAAATTCCGCAACATTTTTATTAAAAGAGGTACTTTGATTTTTATAAAGCATAAACAAAATCGGTCTTTTCTGGCCGTGAAAATGGGGATGTCAAAGTTGGTATCAGAGCATTAGTTTAAGCGAACTAGGAATATGTGCTAAATGCTTTCTGTCTGATATGCTGTTATTTGTTTGGATCTATGGTCTATTGCCGACCGGATTTGGAAACCTTATGTGTTTAGGATTCTAAGCGTACGACTACGATATTAGAACTAACATGTAAATGTTTCGATGGGATAAGGATGATTTAAACGCCTATCCTAAGTAAAGATCTAAATTCACCCTATTCGGTGTAAAGATCAAAATGGCAAGAACCCGCAGTGGAGACGGGAATGCAAATGGGAACATGAATCAACCTCCAGTGATTGAGCGAATACCTGTTTTGGTAGCCACATCAGATCCAATCACCATGGTCGGAGTGCAAGCGATGATCTGGACGATGTTGGATCGTCAAATGGAGGAAACCAAAAATTTGCTTCAACAAAATCGAGAGGAACTTACGATGCCAGTTGAACAGCCCGAGTTGAACGATGGGCAGTCAGAAGAAGGGAACTACAGTGGGACCGTTGGTCAAGCCAACCCACCAATAGTTCGACAAAACAACCAGGATGACGAAGTCGAGAGGAATGGATGCAAGTACAAGCATTTTCTGACTTTCAAGCCATCAAATTTCACTGGAAAGGAAGATCCGATCGGGGTCATGGAGTGGATATCGGAAATGAAGTTAGCTTTCATGACGTGTGGTTGCAGACGCAAACTACAAACCGCGTTTGCGGTGCGCCAGTTCAGAGGAGGTGCAGTTCGTTGGTGGAACACTCTGGGGAAGACTCTAAGCCCCAATGAAACCCTGCAACTGACGTGGGCAGATTTTTTGGTGCAGTTCAAACGCAAGTACTGCTCAACCCAAAATCTACTCGAGCTAGAAAACCAATTCCTTACCTTGAAGAAAGGAAACATGTCGATTGATGAATACACCAACAACTTCACAGACAAGATGGAGTTCGCCTTGCATCTTGTTCCGGATGAGCTGACGAAAATCAATAAGTACACAAAGGGACTTCCATGCGAGTATGCGGTGTCAGAACGTTAGGCACCTACTCTGGAGGCAGCTATTTGGGCTGCCAAGTTTGTGGAGGAGATGATCAAGGGAAGAGCCACTAACAAGATTGAGGTTGGCGAAAAGAGGAAATTCAAAGGATCGACAAGGCCTGATGAGAAGAGAAATTTCAATATAAGGAAGTTTAGAGGAGGAGGAAGTGAAGAAAGATGGTGCGAGAAGTGCAAAAAGAAACACACTGGAAAATGCGGTGAGGAGGTGACTTGTTTCAAGTGTGGGAAGCATGGGCACTATGCCAATGAGTGTACATTAAACAAAAGGGTGTGTTACAGATGTAACGAGGTAGGGCACTTCAAACAAGACTGCCCAAAGAGAGAGGGGGCTACAAAGCCAAATGTCCAGCCAAAGCCAAAGGCAAGAGCATTTCAAATGATCCTTGATGAAGCAGATGACAATGCAAGGATTCAGCAGTGAATGTTTGATATCCAAAGATCGAGTTATCAAGTAGTCGTGTAGATAGTACCACGTGTTGTAACCTATTAGAGGCATAGTATAGGTTGAACTTGAACACCTATGTAATCGTTTCAAGGAATAACATAAAACCTTCATTTTGTTATCTGATGTGTCAAGTTGTTATGTGATTTTCTTGTATGGCGACTTGGGTGAACTGCGAGATAATACTTGGGACGAGTATGAGTAGGTGTGAATGGCAGTAGAGGCCTATACTACCGGAAGCACATGACTCATGCTTGGACCAGGGAAAGTCACAAGGTTACCAAGAAGCTAGTAACTGATTTCGTTTTATTCAAGTATTTCGTTACCATTGTTTCGGTAATGATTAAGAAGATTATTATTATTCCGATCCTAATGGACATATCAAATTGAGTTCGACTACGCGGAGTATGTTATGTGGTCTAGAGAACCAAGTTCGATGCAGCATCTGACTTAAGTTGGAGGATTGAAGTAAAAGATAATCAGGGCGATCAGTAGAGGCATGACGATAGTTGCTTGTAGCTAGAAATGCTACCTTTTAAGATGAGATTAGAACATGAAGGAAAGTATAGTCTGTTCTAGAATTTGACTCTAAGAGACCTGAGTCTAAGCATTGCAACATGCGATGATAGGTCATTAGAATATGACACATCGTTCCATTCTAGAAATCAAAGAACTTATTCTTAAGTTGTTAAGAAGAAAAAGGAGTCTCCAGTAAGGATCAAGATTGTGACTTGAAGGTCATAGTTTGGAGTCTAACATCACTTAGAGAGTGGATGCAAGATCGAAGTTATGGTTATTACCTAGGATGAATCAATAACATATGGAATCAGTATACACGCCCTGCTTGGTTGATGATTTCGGGATGTAATCATCCTAAAGGGGAGATAATTGTAACGCCCGTAGATATGGGCTAGTCAATTTAGAGATAATAGGGGTCGAAAATGACTTTTCGACAAAATATTATTTAGAATAAATAATCTTAACCAAGTTTTAGAATATGTCTCCAGGGTTCCGTACATATAAAGAACGCCGAAATTCGAGTTATAACGAAGAAGTTATGACCCGTCGAAGTTTCGCGACGAAACCGACATGACACCGGGAAGCATAAATAGTGAATTTACGATAGAGCGACTTTTAGCCTTAGCAATCTAAATGAAAGTCGTAGAATACATTAAACTAAGAGCGTCCATAAAAAGAACGCCCAAATCTGACTTCGTATGAGGAAGTTATGGTTTTTCGAAGTTTCGGCTTAGCGGTGTACAACCCGAAGTTCGAATATTAGATCGAGCGTTTTTAGCCGACACAACCTAAACAAGAACCGAAGATCTCATTAATAGTAGCGTAACGATAAAAATACAGACGAAAACGGACGTCGGATGAAGAAATTATGAGATTTTAACGGACCAATCCTGTCCCGGCCCTATAAATAATATAACTTTCAAAATAAAGTCAAAATTAGCCAACGGAACGAAAGTTGTAGAGTACGTTCCCGCCTACGCGTGGATATAAAGAACGTCAAAAACGGAGCTCGTATACAAGAGTTATGATTTTTAGAAGTCGGAAAGGAAAATTGTGAGACTGATGCGAAATTGACGACATGGCATGATCTAGGTCGTCGCTTGCTGATCACGCCTTGCTTCGGATGAATGACACCTGGCCTTCGGTATGCCCAGCGTAGGTCTTCGGATGCCCAACGCTCTCCTTACGACCCACATACAAGGTTCGGAACGCCTCGCGTACGGTTGCCTTCTGCGAACCAAAACGAGCCATGTCGCCCCACCTTGTATCCGATGCGTGTTGTACGAAGCGAAGACTATGCCCAGCGTACTTCGGCTACGCCCAGCATAGTGTGAGGCCTTGCAGGCTATAAAAAGGGTGCGAAGTTGCCCGGATTTTCACACCAAAATTCATACTCTCTCTTACTACTTTCTCTCTTTAGCCTATCCTAACCCCCCTAAACCCTAGGTAAACCCCCTAGCTCCTGAAGGAAGCCCCGAGGCTCCCAGAGTCCCGAGAAAAAGGGTCTTTCGGTTCAGAAACGCTGCTCCAAGCGAAGCCTGGTTTTCTATAAAACCTGTTGTAAGTGAGCTACGCATATGATATTTTTCATATAACTTTTAATTAATTATAGTAACATTATTAGGACCTTAAAATAATTATTTGGGCTATTATTATGAGTTATATAAGATTGTTGTTTAACGCTTATATAACAGTAATAATAGCTAGACTGTTAATTAGTTGCGATTAACGTTAGACTAAACCCTAGTGGTACTGATACTAGGTTTTGTCAAGAGAAAAATGTTTAGAGATAACGAAGCGTTGTCCGAGTACCGAGTCACCACCTTAACAAGTGAGTGCATGGTCCCTTTCATCTTACACATAGATATGAAGTATTTTATATAAATTACGTGCTATGTGTGCATATTGTCTGAATACTTGTTGTCTATGTTGGATGAACGATTTTATACATGTTTTAAATGATTTAAATTGTATATGTACTTTATATCTACAAAATATGTTAGCTAAAACATGGGTAGATGTATGATGAGGGATGAAGGCTGAATTAGAGGTACATTAGTAGTATGGACCTAGTGCCCTATAGGTGAACATTGGCAGCAATGGACCTAGTACCCTAGAGATGAGCACTGGCAGCTGCACCAAAATCTGTAGATGTTTTAGATCTACGATAAACATCCTAGCAGCTACGCTCTAAGGATAATATTGACAGATGTGCCTAGTAGAGAACATTATAACCATGACAGTAGCGTTTAAAGGACAGTACCGGTAGAAGCACCTCATAGAGAATGTCACAATTCTGGCAGCTGCGCCTAAGCTATAATATTATCAGTTGTGCTTGACAACTGTGTCATTGGCAATGATGGACATCGTGTCGTTTCCTTAGGATGATCCTTCGGAATGAATGAATGAGGAGTAGATGATTCTTAGGGTAAATCCTTAAGAAGATAATGGGGATGGGTAATTGGGTTGATTGTTTGATGTTTAAACATAATAATTGTATTATTGTGGGATGAAAACCCTATGTACTCACCAGGTTTCCCAACCTGACCCTCAGTTTATTTGTATCACAGGTGTCTATATGAAGTTACATTATACTGTGGGATTAATGAGATATAAATCACTAGTGATAATGAATGTAGGTTATGTTTATGTTTTTTTTCTGTATTGCCGATAACATCCAAAATGTTTTAAAATGAATAAAAATACTTTTCTCTTCGGAAATGCTTTGATAACGTATTTATCATGTTTTACTAGGAACAAATTCTGCAACATTTTTATTAAAAGAGGTACTCTGATTTTTATAAAGCATAAACAAAATTGGTATGGCCATGAAAATGGGGATGTCACACCATCTTCTACTGAAATTCCGATACTGTAGTCGTTGGCGGAAAGGGTGGAAACTCTAGAGACAATAGAAAGGTTACTTGCTCAACGAGTTAGTATGGCAATAGAAATGGGAATCAGGGACTTGGATAATCGTCGGACCATAGATCACAGAGACTTCATAGCAACTGCTGACCGTCTCATCAAGGAGATATCAACTCTAAAGGATGAATCCAGTTCTTCTCTCGACAAACAAGTTGTTCACTCAAAGCAACTGGTTGATGAAACCCACAATGCATATGAATCCAACATTTCAATTTTACAAACAACAATCAATGGGTTACGAAGATCCCTCACTGCAAACTCCAGCATTGATGAGATTCTGAGGCTCACTAAGGAGATTTATCAACTCCTATTCAACCAAGAAATCACCAACAACCAACAACCATGTAACATAATGAACTCCTAATTCAATGAAGTTTTTTGAAGATTGATGGACTAAAACAATGGTTTGAGGAGGAACAAATTGTTTCTTCCTCAAAAAGGGGAAGTGAGTCCCCTCCGCATTCTCATCAAGGTCATTCACATCAAACTCCTCCAATAATCCCACTTCATCAACAAATTCATAAAAGAAATCCATCTCTAAAACAAGCAACCCCAATGCTTTCTCTACATCAAACCCCACCGCAACAAGATCTGCAACACTCTCCTCATCAAATTACCCCGCAGTTCAGAAACTTGGAACCAATAATGTCCTCAGAGCACTCAAATGACTCACCGACAACTAGTCAAAGAAAATGTGACTGGAGAGCCGCAAAATTCGCCGAATAGATATGGAGAGAACATGGTTTTGATACCACCATGGAGGTTCAAAACCATCTGATGGATATTAGGATATTCCAATCTCTCCCAACTCCAAATTCTTCCCCGTCTTTGAGCCTTTATATTTAAGTCTTCCAGATGATCAAAGACTCCCCCTTGAATTTGACAGCTTAAATCAGTTTCATGCTAAGAATGGAACTGACTTCGAAAAGATCTAGTCCAACGACATACTAGAGGGGGTCAAGAATTACAAAGTGCGAAAGTTCATGAAGACTGACTTGGTTCAGTATACACTCACTTGGAGAGGAGATAACTACATCAGGACGCAGGCTGACTTTCTGTAACGTCCCGAATCTTGTAGGTATCTTGAAAGCCCTTCTTCCTTTTATTAGTTATCATTTTTGATCCCTGGAGTTGGTTGTGATGGGTCACGAGAAGTATAAGTACTAAAGTTGCATCTTTGGGACTGGAAGTAGTACATTAAGCGTACATAAGGGTACGCTAAGCGTACTAGGCATGCCCTAGTACGCTGGGCGTTCCTATGTTTGATGAAAACCCTAATATTTGTGGTTGAGGACTATATAATCAGCTTTATGGCTCATTCCTTTGCTCATCCTCACCCTCCATACCTCAGAAAACGTCCCAAACCCTATAGTGTGTGAAGAAGTGTGAGCTAGTGTGCATTTTGGAACTTGTAAGAGAAGACATTACTTCAAGGAGCTAGCAGAGGAGAGCAAGGTTGTAGATCTGAAGTTGTGTTGTGCCATTAAAGCTCCAGAAGGTAAAAGGATTGAAACTTTGTGCTTACTTGTTTATAGAACTAGACATTTAACTTTACGGAGGTCTTATAATCCCAAGAGTCCCAAGAAGATGCATGTGATGTTTCGGCGAAATAAGTTGTCCCTTCAGTCCTTAGGAGAGGTCCTAAGTGATAAAAACCAGTTCCCAAAGGCTAGATTTGTCCCATGCATTAAGTAAGAAGATCTTAATGGGTTAAGACCATGAGTTAAGGACTTTCTGGACGTCCAAACTGATAAAGTCCTGAACTTTATGGTCCCAAGGTGTATTTGGTCGATGGATCAGGGATATGGGCTTAAGTGCTTAAGCCACTAAGCACTTATTAAGATTTTAGTAAAATCCCGCATACGCCCGTCGTAAGTTATGTACACCCAGCGTACGGGGTCAGCTATCTCGATGGCAGTCAGCATAGAACAGCATTACACCCAGCGTAACCAGGGAGGTACGCCTCGCGTACGCTCTCTGGTTGGGCTCTTGTCATTTAGGTTTAGGGTTTGTGGGCTAAATAGATTTTCGCCTTGTAGGACTCTACAAAAAAGCATTTTTGGGTCAGGTTATGTTAGTGGATCATGGAGATAGGCCCAATAAGGAGGTTGGGCCCAATTTGGTAAATTGGGCCAATAAAGGACTTTAGTGTATGGACCATCAAGATAAGGACTTGGTGTTGGGCCTTGCCCAACAAAAAGGAATGGACTTTATGAATAATATGAACACTTAGTCAAGGGAGTAATGTCGGGTAATAACCTAGTATTTATTATGGTGTGTCAGCTCGGGATTTCCCATGAGGCAGCGGTTAGAAGTTCAACATTTCAGCACTGCTAGTCAGGTGAGTTTACCTCACTATACTCAAGGGTCTAAAGCACCAAGGTCAACCCTTTGAATTGTTACTGGTTATGTTATGCTAGTATGACCTATTAGTTAGATATCCTAGAGAGTAGGATAATATTATATGTTATGTGGTATATCAGTTTGTTGACTATAGACTGTTATGTGATTATCTGTTACATGTGCACATGTCTGTTTATTGGTTGAGGCTTATCCGCTTTGTGCGAAAGCCAATAGACCAAGGCATTCCAACCAAAAGGTTGAGGGCCTGGAGTATTCCATCCCGAGGATGACTGGACTCATAGTATATTGGCATTCCAACGAAAAGGTTGAGGGCCTGGGGCATTCCATCCCGAGGATGATTGGACCCATAGTATATTGGCATTCCAACCGGAAGGTTGAGGGCCTAGGGTATTCCAACCCGATGGTTGATTGGACCCGTAGTATGTTGTTTATGGTTATATTTGTATTGTATGAGGATGGGTATTTTGGGGGAACTCACTAAGCTTTCGGGATTACAGTTTTGGTTGATTGTTTCAGGTACATCAGGGGATCGCGGCAAGGCAAAGGCGTGATCGTACAGCTCCTCGGATTTTGTTTAGATTTCTAGGAAACTCTGATAAAGACTATTTTGAAAACAAAATTGTAATAACTCCCGGATTCAAATGTTTTGAAAAGTTTAAAATTTGGTTTAAATTTGATGGGTGTTACAAGTTGGTATCAGAGCCTTGGTTTGAGCGAATTGGAGGAACATTCGTGTGAATCCAGTCTCAAATCAAGGAAAGGTTTTCAAAATAATTTCTAAAATGGTTTTCACAATAAGTAAAGGAGGATGCAGGGTATACGATCAGTCGGAGCCAGTAAGTGACCCCAAAATACCATATAGTTACTTGATTATGTGATATGTTAGAACAACATGCTAGTGCTAGGCTAGGGTTCTTCAGGAATTGCATGATAGAATTGCCTGATTATATGATGCCTACTAGCCTAGGGTTCCTCTCTATGAAATTGACATCATTACTGTAGTTGCTTAGTGTGTGTATCACGATTGTACATAATTAAGATCTTATAGCCTGAGAATGTTTGGGTTGGCCTTATTTCCTGTTCTTGTTTGATGAAGGGCTTAGGGTAGGATCAAATATTTGAAAGTCTATAGGTTCCAGCATTATGTATGGCTAGCATACACTAGTGCTACAGGGTTGGTGGAAGTTTCATGGATGAGTAGGTTGTGTGAGACCGGCAGGTCAGTTGTGAGACAGTTAGCCTTCCTCTAGGAGTGAGGTTGAGCGACCACCATGTGTATGTATAGTGTTAGGGCGTTGTGATGATACTTGAGGCAAATATGGGTAGGTGTGGCAGGTAGTATTGGGCATGTACTACTGAAAACACAGGACCCATACATGCAACAAGGAAGTCGCAACCCTTAGGGCTTTATAGGGAGTTAGTTCCCGGGTATTTATGTGGATTGTTTGATATCTCCATGTTTATATTTTAGTATGGTGGTTACGAGGCGTTTCATGACTAGATCTGGATCGGGATCAGGACAGGGTGACCAGGAGGCCCCAGCGGCACCTGAGATTATCAGCCAGGAGGAGCCAGTGATGACGAAGGATCGGGTTAGGGAGATCATCCGCGAGGAGGTGGTCAAGATTGATCGGGGACAGATTCTGGAGTTGTTTGGGACTGTTAAGTATGCTATGAGGGAGTACTTTGATGACAGATACGCAGCCCTTGCTGAGACGGCTGCCGCTGTGGCTACCACAGCTGTAAGAACGGCAAGAGGGGGAGGAGCCAGTCGGGGCTTCCAGTACCGGGACTTCGATAACACGAAGCCCCCAACATTTGATGGTGCTCAGGATCCTATCATAGTTATGAGGTGGCTGTCTGATGTGGAGGGATGTTTCTTCACATGCTCGTGTCTTACTGACCAGAAGGTCGGGTGTGCCCTGAACCTGTTGCAGGCCGGGGCAAAGGATTGGTGGAGGTTGGTGACTAGGTCATACACGGATGATCAGATAGCTGCGGTTACTTGGGAGCTATTTCGGGATATGTTCCGCGCTCACTACATTCCTCGGGTCGAGTTCGAGCGGTTGTCATAGGAGTTCTTAGATCTAAAGCAGGGTACTGAGTCGATGACGAAGATCACCCACATGTTTACGGAGAGGGCGATGTTTTTCCCGGAGTTTGCCTCAGAGCAGGCTCAGACGACGCGTTATCTGGGCATGCTCAAGACTGACATCCGTCAGTTTGTCGCTAATCAGAGATTTGACACACTTCTGGACCTATAGGAGGCCGCTAGGCAACATGAGTAGGAGATTAAGCTGCAGCTGAGAGAGCAGCAGCGGGCCCCAGTACAGGCGCAGCCGGCGCCAAAGCGGCCTAAGACCGCTGATGCCAGGATTGGTGGACATCCATGCCACACTTGTGGGAAGTGTGGGAAGGCTCATTTAGGGACATCTCGAGCAGGGAATGGGTGTCACAGTTATGACAAGCATGGCCATCTGGCCAGAGATTGCAGACAGCAGACTCCGACTTCCAGGGTTAGACTTTGTTATCATTGTGAGCATGTGGGCCATATTAGGGCCCGGTGTCCTTTGTTAGCTGTTAAGTCGGCGCAGGCTCCAGCACCGGCTAACTTGAGGATCAAGGATGGGAGGCCAATTAGGGCGGAGCCTCCGAAGGCTCAGGGGCGTGCTTTCCAGCTTATGGCTGAGGAGGCCAAGGCAACACCGGATGTGGTTGCTGGTATGTTTCTATCATTTATCTCATTTATTATATATGTCTTATGATTATCTGTAGTACCTATGAATAGGTACATTCTTGGTAAACTCCTTGCCTACGTTGGTTTTATTCGACTCGGGGGTGAGTCGGTCTTTCGTATCTCAGACATTTAGTAGGGAGTTCAGAGTGCCTAAAGGCGAGCTAGAGTGTCCGTTGCGAGTCTCTATCGCTAACGAACACGGAATTTCTGCTACTTCAGTTTACCGAGGGTGTGAGATGGAGATCTTCGGGATATCCTTCCCGATTGACTTGATTCTGATTCCTATGAGGGATGTATGCGTGATTATGGGGATGGACTGGCTCAGTCGGTTCGGTGCCTTGATTGATTGCAAGGGCCAGCGGGTAGTGGTTCAAACCCCAAGTGGGGGAGAACTGGTTGTTTATGGCGAGGGCATCAGAGTGGGATCAAGATTTTGTTCAGCCGCTAGGGCTCGGCAGTACATTCAACACAGGTGTGCGGGTTATCTAGCGTGCGTGATGGATACACGGGTTAGGAATCAGACTTTAGTATCAGAGGTTCCAGTGGTTCGACAGTTTGCTTATGTGTTTCCGGAGGAGTTGCCAGGGGTACCTCCGGAGCGACAGGTCGAGTTTCGGATCGACCCGGTGCCTGGTGCGGCTCCTATTGCCAAGGCGTCGTACCTTTTAGTGCCGCCTAAGATGCAGGAGTTGTCGTCTTAGTTGCAGGATCTGCTAAGCAAGCAGTTCATTCATCCGAGCAGTTCTCCATGACGAGTACCGACACTCTTCATCAGGAAGAAGGATGGTATGCATCGTATGTGCATCGATTATAGGGACTTGAACAAGTTAACGGTGAAGAACCATTATCCACTCCCAAGGATAGACGATCTCTTTGATCAGTTGAAGGGTGCATCTTGGTTTTCCAAGATTGATTTGAGATCAGGGTATCATCAGGTCCGGTTCAGAGAGGAAGACGTGGAGAAGACCGCATTTTGGACTCGTTATGGTCATTACGAGTTCGTGGTGATGCCTTTTGGGCTCACCAATACGCCATCAGTATTTATGGATCTGATGAATCGGATCTGCAAACCGATGCTGGATCGCTCGATCATCCTGTTTATAGAGGATATCTTGGTGTATTCCAAGACTCGAGAGCAGCACGAGGAACATCTCCGGGAGTTGTTGGGAGTTTTGAGACGAGAGAGGATATATGCCAAGTTCTCAAAATGTGAGTTTTGGTTACAGGAGGTTTAGTTCCTCGGACACCTCATTAACTAGGATGGAGTTTTGGTCGACCCGGCTAAATCGAGGCAGTCATGCAGTGGGAGGTTCCGAAATCTCCCTCAAATATCATAAGTTTTATGGGATTGGCAGGGTACTACCGGAGGTTCATATGGGATTTTTCCAAGATTGCAGTACCTCTCACCTGTCTGACGAGGAAGGGGGTGGATTTCCGGTGGGGCCCTGACCAGCAGAGGGCGTTTGAGACCCTCCGTCAGCAATTATGTGAGGCTCTAGTTTTGACACTCTCGGAGGAGTTGAGGATTTTGTGGTGTTCTGTTATGCATCCATCACAAGTTTTGGGGTGGTCCTCATGTAGAGAGGGCGAGTGATAGCCTACGCATCATGGCAGTTGAAGCCACATGAGACGAGATACCCGACGCATGATTTGGAGCTGGGAGCGGTGGTGTTCGCTCTCAAGAATGGAGACATTACCTATATGGGGTCCGTTGTACCATTTATACGGACCACAAGAGCTTGAGACATATCATGGACCAACTGAACCTGAACATGAGGCAGCGCAGGTGGCTGGATGTAGTCAAGGACTATGATTGCGAAATCCTTTACCACCTGGGTAAAGCGAATGTGGTTCCGGATGCTCTGAGCCGCAAATCAGCAGGACCTTCTTCTACAGTGGTATGTATGAGGATATCAGTGGATTCCCCACTAGTGAGTTTGATCAGGGAAGCTCAGGCAGAGGGCATGCGGCGGGAAAATTGGAAGCGGGAAAGGATTAAGGGTGAGAGCACCCGATTCGTGCAGGATAGTCGTGGGTTGTTGACCCGTTGCAGGTGGGTCTGAGTTTCGATAACCGGCGGGGTCAGACAGGTTGTTCTGGAGAAGGCTCATAAGTCTCGCTTCTCCATATACCCAGGAGCCACCAAGATGTATCAGGATTTACGGTTGATTTATTAGTGGCCATGTATGAAGCGCGACATTGCATGGTATGTCGAGAGGTGCTTGATCTGCAGGATGGTCAAGGCCAAGCGCAGAGGCCGCATGGTAGATTTCATCCTCTGGAGGTTCCCATGTGGAAATGGGAGCAGATCGCAATGGATTTCATCACCAAGCTGCCGAAGACGGCCAGGGGCTTCAACGTTATCTGGGTCATCGTGGATCGATTGGCCAAGAGTGCCCACTTTCTAGATATACGAGAGAGTTCGTCGGCCGAGAAATTGGCCGAGATATATATTCGCGAGATCGTTGCTCACCACGGGGTACTAGTTTTTATCATTTCAGATCGTGATGTTCGGTTCACCTCCCGATTCTGACAAAAGTTCCACGACGAACAGGGCACGCGGCTACACTTTAGTACAACCTATCATCCGCAAACTAATGGCCAGAGTGAGCGGACTATATAGACTCTTGAGGATATGCTGAGGGCTTGCGTTATCGACTTCGGTGGGAGCTGGGACTCCTACCTATTGCTTGCAGAGTTTTCCTACAACAACAGTTTCCACTCCAGCATAGGTGACCCACCCTTCGAGCTATTATATGGAAGGAGATGTCGCACCCTAGTTTGATGGGGTGAAGTTGGTCACAGGGTGATGGGCCGAACCGAGGTGGTTCTGCATACTATTGAGAGGATTCAGCAGATTAGACAGCGACTGCAGACTGCACAGAGCCGTCAGAAGAGCTACGCCGACCGGCGCCGATCTGAGTTGGAATTTCAGGTTGGTGATATGGTACTCCTGAAGGTTTCACCCTAGAAGGGGGTCATCCGCTTCAGGAAGAAGGGGAAATTGGGTCCCCGCTTCATTGGGCCATTCAGGGTTATTTCCAGGGTTGGTAAGGTGGCATATAGGTTGGAGCTCCCGAAGGAGTTGAGTCAGATCCACAACACCTTCCACGTCTCACAATTGCGGAAGTGCATCCTGGATGAGGATGCGATAGTTTCGTTGGATGACATTCAGGTCGATGAGCGCTTGAATTACGTGGAGGGACCGGTGGCCATTCTTGAGAGAAAGGTAAAGATCCTACGAAGCAAGGAAGTGCCTTTGGTAAAAGTACAATGGGAGCATCGGAGAGGATCTGAGTGGACCTGGGAGCCAGTGTCCGAAATGAGAGAGCACTACCCAGATCTTTTCGCTGCATCCGACTTCGGGGACGAAGTCTAGGTCAAGTGGGGAGAGTTGTAACGTCCTGAATCTTGCATGTATATCTTGAAAGCCCTTCTTCTTTTTATTAGTTATCATTGTTGGTCCTTGGAGTTGGTTGTGATGGGTCATGAGAAGTATAAGGACTAAAGTTGCATCTTTGGGACTGGAAGTAGTACGCTGAGCGTACATAAAGGTACGCTAAGCGTACTAGGCGCGCCTTAGTACGTTAGGCGTACACTCATGTACGTTGGGCGTACTTATGTCCGATGAAAACCCTAATATTTGGGGTTGAGGACTATATCATCACCTTTATGGCTCATTCCTTTGCTCATCCTCAGCCTCCATACCTCAGAAAATGTCCCAACCCCTAGATTGTGTGAAGAAGTGTGAGCTAGTGTGCATTTTGGACCTTGTAAGTGAAGACATTACTTCAAGGATCCAGAAGAGGAGAGCAAGGTTGTAGATATGAAGTTGTGTTGTGCCATTAAAGCTCCAGAAGGTAGAAAGATTGAAACTTTTTGCTTGCTTGATTATAGATCTAGACATTTAACTTTATGGAGGTCTTATAGTCCCAAGAGTCCTAAGAAGATGCATGTGATGTTTAGGCGAAATAAGTTGTCCCTTCAGACCTTAGGAGAGGTCCTAAGTGATAAAAATCAATTCCCAAAGGCTAGACTTGTCCCATGCATGAAGTAAGAAGGTTTTAATGGGTTAAGACCATGAGTTAAGGACTTTCAGGACGTCCAAAGTGATAAAGTCCTGAACTTTATGGTCCCAAGGCGTATTTGGTTGATGGATCTGGGATATGGGCTTAAGTTCTTAAGCCATTAAGAACTTATTAAGATTTTAGTAAAATACCGCGTACGCCCGGCGTAAGTTCTGTATGCCCAGCGTACGGGACAGATATCCCGATGGCAGTCAGCGTAGAACGGCATTACGCCCAGCATAACCAGGGAGGTACGCCCCGCGTACGCTCTCTGATTCAACTCTTGTCATTTAGGCTTAGGGTTAGTGGGCTAAATAGATTTGGGCCTTGTAGGACTCTGCAAAAAAGCATTTTTGGGCCAGGTTATGTTAGTGGATCATGGAGATAGGCCCAATAAGGAGGTTGGGCCCAATTTGGTAAATTGGGCCAATAAAGGACTTTAGTGTATGGACCA
This sequence comes from Lactuca sativa, assembly GCF_002870075.4. NCBI lineage: Eukaryota > Viridiplantae > Streptophyta > Magnoliopsida > Asterales > Asteraceae > Lactuca > Lactuca sativa. Next base: position 336,928,313 of record NC_056627.2, on the reverse strand, counting down.
TCAAGATAAGGACTTGGTGTTGGGCCTTGGCCCAACAAAAAGGAAAGAACTTTATGAATAATATGGACACTTAGTCAAGGGAGTAATGTCGGGTAATAACCTAGTATTTATTATGGTGTGTCAGCTCGGGATTTCCCATAAGGCTGCGGTTAAAAGTTCAACATTTCGGCACTATTATTCAGGTGAGTTTACCTCACTATACTCAAGGGTCTAAGGCACCAAGGTCGAACCTTTGAATTGTTATTAGTTATGTTATGCTAGTATGACCTGTCAGTTAGATATCCTAGAGAGTAGGATAATATTATATGTTATGTGGTATATCAGTTTGTTGTCTATAGACTGTTATGTGATTATCTGTTACATGCACAGATGTTTGTTTATTGGTTAAGGCTTATCTACTTTGTGTGAAAGCCAATAGATCTGGGCATTCCAACCAAAAGGTTGAGGGCCTGGAGTATTCCATCCTGAGGATGATTGGACTCATAGTATATTGGCATTTCAACCGAAAGGTTGAGGGCCTGGGGTATTCCATCCCGAGGATGATTGGACCCATAGTATATTGGCATTCCAACCGGAAGGTTTAGGGTCTGGGGTATTCCAACCCGATGGTTAATTGGACCCATAGTATGCTGTTTATGGTTATATTTGTATTGTGTGAGTATGGGTATTTTAGGGGAACTCATTAAGCTTTCAGGCTTACAGTTTCAGTTTATTGTTTAGGGTACATCAAGGGATCGCGGCAAGGCAAAGGCGTGATCATACAACTCCTCACATTTTGTTTAGATTTCTGGGAAACTCTGATAAAGACTATTTTGAAAACAAAATCGTAATAACTCTCGGATTCAAATGTTTTGAAAAGTTTAAAATTTGGTTTAATATTGATGGGTGCTACACTTTCCCTACATGAACCCTAAAGAAGTGTTCCTGATTGCTAGAGTTTTCCAGATCAAGGCTGAAAAGCACCCAAAAATGAAGATTGCATGTGAGAAAGTTTGTGAGTTTCTCAAGGCATTGGTCTGTGACTTTGGATAAATAGACGCGGATATTCATCTTGTACTTGCCAAGAAGTTCAACTTTCCAGAGCTTAAGTCTGCACCAAGCTACACTAAAGGCTACCAAGAAATGTCTCTCGGTGTAACAAACTTCCCTGAATTAGGAGTTGTGTAAACGAAAGCCAACAGTGATCTCAGATACTTCATCCCTATCACTACAATGCATAGATTGACTCGGAATCAACTAGAAGTGACTCTGGCTTCGGTTCAAAGATCCAAGAACACAACAGATGAAGTCAAGTTTGAGATAACAAGAAGAATTCACTAGCTAGGCGAAATGAGGAAATTCTAGTGGATCCTAATCAAATTCCTAAAGCTCAACAAGTGAAGAAGAAAGTTGAAGAGGTCACTTTGGAGGAAAATGTTGTTACATAAAGTGACCCTCTTAAACTTAAAGGATCCGCAATCGTAATTTTGTCTACCACAGTTGTAGTTGTTATCGCAATCAAGATGTGTCTACCGTAGCCAATATTGAAGAAGTTATTCTGAAACCGTAGTGATCCGTAGTCACTACCGTAGTGAAAATTATTGAAGAATCTTATTATCTGACTTAGCCTATTTGCATTACTTTATCCAGTGAACCTTGCACGGCCACTTAAGTCAGTAGAATATTAGTTTTTTTATTTCAGTTGTAACTTTATGAAACTCTATAAATAGAGTCTCATTTCTTCATGTATTTTACACATCTCTTTCACGATCTTTTGAACTTTAATTGAAATACAAAGACCATTCTCTCATTTCTCTATCTTATCTAATATCCGAGATCCTCTTCATCTTAAATTGATCACACTTACTAACTCGTGTTCGATTGCAAACCTTGTTAAGAATCAGTTTAATGTTTACTTAATATAACTTGTTTTCATTTACCTTTTCTTTACATTTCAGCACTTTATATTTCCGCAACTAAATATCTAACAATTTTACTTATTATTGTTGAGCTTACGTGATCTTTTGAAATTAATTTATTCCGCAACTATTATCTTGTACTAACGTTTGTTTAAGTGTTTCTCAAAAGTTTTTCTCTCAACACAGCCTATTAAAAAACATATATCTTTCTATATTAATATAAGAATAGTTTACTTTCTTTTTGTCAATTCACTCTAATACACATCATAATTAATATTATGTCATGCATTAGTTTATTGCTTATCAATTTTAAATTTGACACCAATAAATCAACAATAAATGTGATTCAGGAAATGAGGATATAATCTCATAAAATCAACATTTCATTTTTAAAATCCTATAAATAAACAACTATTGAAAACCTAATAAAGTTAGATATTTTAAATGATTAGACGTATAAATTATGTAAAAAAAATATTTATTTGTATGATTAATGATTGTCATTGTTATAGTTTCTTTGTTATTTTTTAATGCCAATAAACCGTTTAGTACATAGGTTATGACTAAATTATTGATAAACTCATAAAATATGATAATGATAAGACTACAGAGAATTGAATAGTTTGTAAAGGGGGTAAAGCCATATTGTTGGACGATCCACGGTGAACTAACTTTGTGTCTATCATGTTGGATAAATCATAAATAAAGAAGCCGACCATATTGTAATTTTTCATGACATTTATGATGAAATTAATCACAATTCTCCAGTAGTAGTTTATTACTCATATCGACAACACAAACATTTATTTATTTTAATTAACTGAGCAGATGTATTTATTTCTTGATGTCGTCCTATCAAACCTTATCTAAAGTTAATGACTTAATGTAAAACATCTCATATAGTCATATGGACCAAACAAATAGTAGATTTTCTAACCAAATTTCAAACACAGATGGTTTAAGCCATATCTATTTGTTCCGAGGACCGCAAAACCACTAGACCGAAAAAAAAATAAAAAATTTAAATTTTTTTTTTTTTAAATAACGGCTTTTGTTAAAAAGATATCCAATAGATCCTATAATAAAAATAAATTAAATTCCCGTGCATCAACTATTGTACATATAGCCATGTGAACAGAAGTCCCAACTCTCTAACTCTCATTTTGGTCAACATTTTTAGTGCCAAATGGGTCCGCTCTCATTATCCAACAATCCATTTATGTTGTATGGGCCCATCTAATAATATAGCCCTAGCTACCTGATTTGGTAACACTGTTTTTGTTCATTTATATATTGGTTATTTTTAATTAAATTCCAAACTTTATTCTTTTTCTTTTCTTTTTAAAAGTAGTTTATCGGTAATCATTCATTTTTGGATATTTTTTCTCGAGAAAGACGTCAATCATTTTCTATTAAACCCTCACATGGATGTTCGGAGATTGAAGTACGTAAAGACACCGGTTTAAATTGGTTTGATAGTTGCTTTTCTGTTTGGTTCTTAATACAAATTGACTAACATGTTAAACAAACTTAAACCGCTACTTTACACCTGTTACAACCTCCGATCATTCTATAAATAGATTTGGATATGTATTTACCAACAAGAACCAAATGTGCGAATTATTATGCATTCTGTTCATAACAATTTTGAATTAAGATTTTAATATGTATTTTTCTAACAAAAATCAGACATGCAAATAATTATTCATTTTGCCGAGAAGAATTGAACATGTGAATTATTAAGCAATTTTCCAAGTAGTCTAGGGTTAACTGTTGTTCTTTACCAGACTATAAACTCTGAACATTTTGTAAATACATGTTGATACGTATTTTTCCAACGAAAATTCGACACGATGTCATCTCTTTTGTTTTGAAAAATATCAAATATCTACTTTACATTTTAATGTCGAAATCGTTCAGCGATACCATAAATAGGAGCAACATAAAAAAAACAAATGAATTATGAGCTAAAACAAAATAATGGGTCAGGATTTTTTTATAAAAAGAAAAAAAAAGTTAAGAGCTTTTTTTAAATAAAAAAGTTGAGTTCTTCGATTATTATTATTATTATTATTATTATTATTATTATTATTATTATTATTATTCTGTGAAACCTAAAGATTACCAACATAATAAGCTAAAACGTTCCATTAGAAAAAGTAAAATTAAATTAAATTGTCATTAAAAAAACCAGATTTTATATTACTAACCCATTTTTCCATCATGTCATTATATCTTCTTTTTATTCAATTATACCGACACAATTATAAATTTATTGTTTTATTTATTGCAAAACAAAAGCATCGTTATTCAACAATTTCTGCTAAAAGTCTGTCACTAAAGAGTTTACTGATAGATTCTCTCTGTTGGGAAAATGCTTGATGTACACAACATTTTTTCTCTGTACACAACAAATTATTCTTTACACGATTGTATTGTATAATATTTTAAAGCATGAATTGTTGTGTATAGAAAAATATTGTTGTGTACGAATCAGCTCTCAATAGTTATCATTTGTTTCAAATTTCCTACAAATTTTATGATGGATTACCGAGAAGATACTTGGTCGGAAATATACCCCTGGAATTGGGTTTGATAAGCTTTGATAATATATAAGACAGTATAGACTTGACAATTTTCACCCAATTTACAAACGGGTAAAGTTTGACTATGTTTCATTGTATCCTATAGGTTTTTGATGAACTTTTGCGGTTTTTGGTGATAGAGTTTCCATTATTAATCTGTCACAAAATTGCATTTTTTAAACAGTAAATATTTTAAAAAAAACCTTCAATGTCCAAAATATAAATGGAATAACGATAAACAATAATATTACATGATTATTTTTTTATTTCTTCTATTTTTTTTTTAATTTGTTGGTAATTAGCGACGGAGTACCAACTAGGTTGGAGAACGAAATCAATTCTATTTATCTTTAAATTGCGTCCTTTTGTCTCTTATTGGCAAGAGACACTAAGTAAGGATTAGGGGTGTTTGTTTGGATGGATCGGTTTGATCTGATCCAATTAAGTAAATCCAAATTGATTTCGGTTTTCAAAATATGAATCTGAATTGTCCAAACTAAATTCAAATCCGATCCGATCCAATCCAATTACAATTCAGTTGAATTGGTTTTGTAATTCGGTTTTCAAAAGTCAGAACAATTTAAAACATATAATTATAATATTATCCAAATTTTAATGAAGAAACAAAAATAAATTATTTAGTTGTGATTTAAAATTTATAAACTAGTAAGAAGGTATATTATAATTTAATATTTAATAGATAAAAAACTTTTGAGAGAAAATGCATATTAAATTGTTTATTATGTGAAACTTTTTGAACTTTTTTGAAAAAAATAAATTAATAAATCAATAAATAATTATAGGTGTATTAAAAATAAATAAATAATAAATTGTTATTCGGTTTTTTTGAACTACTCGGTTCTTATTTCATAAACCAAAACCAATCCGAAATCCAAAATAATAATTCGGTTTTGGTGAAATCCAATCCAAAAATCCAAATATCTGAACCAAATAGTCCAATCTAAATTGTCCAATTGGACAATTCGGTTTTATCCAAATAGTGAACAACCCTAGTAAGGATGAATGTTGAATGTATTTAATTTCGATATTCGGTTGATAAATTAGAGTCTATTATTTTTTTACTGTTTGTGGAGCTTTTTTGGAAATTCCATAGATAAAATTTGTTGATGAGATATGTTTTTTCTGGTAGTCAAATAATAATAACAACATATTCTTCCAACTTCATTGTTATTTTGCTAGTAATTTCCAATGGTTAATATATGTAATTTCCAATGGTTAATATATCTTAAAGAATGGATTTTTGTCGAATTCCTTGGCTACTTTTTGACGAATTTTTAAGAGTGAATTACACGAATGGTCCTTTAAGTTTGCACTTTTTCTATGAAATAGTGCCTACGAAAGTTTTTTCCCTTAAATGGTACTTACGTATGTAACCTTGAACGCAAACAATCTTTGGATTGGATGTTTGTCTAAAGTAACGTTAACATGCCCCCACATGAGGATATTTTAGTCATTCCACATCCGCAATGGACTCCGAAACAACTGCTGCTAAATCTACCCAACATTTCATTTACTTCACATCTTCTTCCTCCATGAAGATCCTTCCAGATCAATCCTCAATCCAACCAGGGCAGGGGTGGAGCTTCTCGTGACCCGTTGCCGCTTTCCCTCTCATCCTCACACAACCATAGGCTCAGAAACAGTCGCAACATCAAAGGCGGAGCGTCTCCCACAATGTTCCCAACCACTGGTAAAAAAGAGGAAGCGGTTTCGAAAACCTAGGACCGACTTCTCCTAAAGTTACGGTCAGGTTTGGGTGAAGAGTAAGAAAAAGCACACAAAAAATCTAAGGAGTTTATTGAGACGATAGAGCTCCGACGAAGTTAGTTTCAGGAGATTAGAGCATTTAGGTAATGGTTTTGGTAGTCAAAATCAAAATATTGGTTCTAACCAAGAGTATTTACCATTGCAAAGGAATAATCATAGACAGGTTCATTTACCATTGAGGATTTGCGATGGTTTAAGAGCATTTAGGTCTGAGGTAAGCTGTTTGTTTTCTTGCCGGTCTTCGTGTACTTCAATGACGACGATGGAGAAAGAGGAAAAGATGGTTAGCGAAAACAGACAGGGGTCTTGTGGTGTGGTGTTTGCATAGTGGTTGGTGACATTGCAGGAAGGAGATGGAAGTGGAAGAGTTGTTGCTGGTGTTGGTGGTGAGATAGAGGTTGAGTTAGTCACCAGAGACTATGATGATAAGAATGAGGAGATTGATAAGATAGGTCTTAAGAATTCAAGAATACATGTGTTCCAGGACTTAGAGATTGTAAATGACAACGTCTTGGGGACTATCGGTGAAGCTAGGGTGAGCACTAATGCTTTGTTATTTATAAAGAAGAAGTGGAAAAGAATTTGGAACTGGAGATGGAAAAGAAAGTTCAAGAGGAAGACATGGATACAAATCTAGAAATGGAAACAAAACAAAGTATTTAAGAAGAAGAAAAAGAAGAAGAAGAAAGTTTGTTTCTTTGATCTTTATTTAAAGAAAACATATCAAAATCAAGAATCTGAAGAAAAAAAAATAGAAGAGGAAGAAGAAGTACATTCTAAAAACGAGGATGCTTAAGAACAATTTTCTAAAGATGAAGATGTTGAAGAAACTGAAGCATGTGAGTCAAATTCAGAAGTCGAAGATTTTGACAAAGAAAATGAAGAGATAAACAACATGAACAAAAGTTTGCCTGAATGTTTGTTGTTGATGATGTTTGAGCCGAAGATATCAATGGAGGTATTAAAGGAGACATGGGTCTTGTACTTCATCTGACGACACTATCGTCGATCACATTGGGGGGGGGGGGGGGGGGGGGGGGGAGGGTGGAGAGGGTAATATACCTCCTAGGATAACTGTTCACAAACGGTCATTTTAGGTGAAATGACTAAAATACCCTCATGTGCAAGGCACATGGGGGCATGTTAACATTGATTTAAACGAACATCCAACCCAAAGACCGTTTGTGTTCAAGGTTACGTCCTTAGGTACCATCTGAGAGAAAAAACTTTTGTAGGGATTACTTCAAGAAAAAAGTACAAACTTAAAGGACTATTCATGTAATTTACTCAATTTTTAACTATCACAAATATATCTCAAATACGTCATCTATTTCATAAATATTTATTTTCGGTACTTAGGCATCGTACGACTATCTCTCATTAATTCTTGTCCTCCGGAAATTACCGGTAATTATCATATGTAGGTTATTTTTCGCTTTTCTAGTAGTGCCACTTTAACCTTAGGATTGTATGACATTAAAATAATTTAATATAAAACTAAGGAAATATCAAAGCTATATTACTTTAATAATCACTATAAGAATAATAGGAATTAGTGGCGACGCTTTTAGCAACGACGAATACCTTTAGGGGCTGCATGTTACTTTCGCATTATGTGTCGCCGCTAAAGGTGGACGTCGCTGCGAAAAGTGTTGCCGCTAATGCCTATCGATCCCAATCCGCGTCAAAATATGAGGTGAAACCATATCCGTTGATTTTGTCTCTAATCCAAGGACTGTAAATCGATAATGTACATACCAATAGCGTCGACACCAATAGTGGCGACGGGTCGCCGCTAATACTCGAAAATTTTGACTGCCGAAGTTTCTCCCCAAAGATGTCGCCGATGATACTCTAAAATTTTGACCATCAAAATTCCCCCTCCCCCCCCCCCCCACCCAAATGTGTCGCCGCTAATACTCTATATGTCGCCGCTAATTCTTTTCGCAGATATAACCCTCTTCAGCTTATTCTTCCAACTTCTGTGAACTCTTTTCTCTTCACCACTCCGACTCCTTTTCTGTTTTTCTTATTCTTTATCATTATCTTCTCCCTATGTGACATACTCGTTGGTGGTGTCAGACTGTTTCAGTCTTTTGTCGGAATTGCTGAAGATCTGCCGGAAATATGGCCCTATTGTTGGAATATTGTCACCAGTCCACCACCATTCTTTTCCACCGGATTACACACCACCACATGTTCTATATACGTTTATTTTAATTTTTGTATTATAGAATGTATATTTTGTATATGTATGTGTGTGTGTGTGTGTGTGTATATATATATATATATATATATATATATATATATATATATATATATATGTGTGTGTGTGTGTGTGTATTAGTATATGTATCATGTATGTATATGTGTTTTTGTATGTGTATTATTTGTGTATTTATGTATGTTTGTATGTGTTTTTGGTTACATGTTTTTATTAGGTTTTTGTATTTCTATAGCTATTTTTTATAATTTTATAACATTTGTTTTGTATATGGAATTAACGTTTTCAAAAACTAAAAAAGAAAAAACTATAATTAACGGCGACACTTACGGATAGTATTCACAACAACAACTAATGGTAATTATACTTGTAGTGAATCTATATTTCAAGTTTTTAACGTTCAAAAAATTTGTATATATTTCGTATTTTAAATGTATATATTTCGTATTCAAAAAGGCTTAGCGGTACAGCTAGTTGCCCGTTTGTTATCTCACTCATTGTATGATGATTAAAAACAAATTAGAGACGTTTTATTAATTTCAGCATGCTAGAGTTTACAAGTATAAACTAACCAAATAAAAATATTTTACATCTAAACCTAAAAATGAATACAAAAAAAATATACAAAAAAAAAATAAAAAATAAAACAACGAAGGAAATTGTGTGGCTGCAACCAATTCACTCCATTTGCGACAAGAAATTAAGTTCATGCAAGCAAGTGAGGATCATGAAGTCATCCACCCACGCATTAACCTCTCTATAAATATCACTTTTAGTCGACAATATCCTTAAAACGAACACGTGTTTGCCGTTTTTAGAAAACCAAAAGTAGTCCAGAAAGACCCATATAGAGTAAAAAATGTCATCGGTGCCTGTGAAGGGTACAACAAGAGGCGGCGAAGGTGGTAGAAACAGGTGGTGTCCAACACCGGAACAGGTGATGTTGTTAGAAAGAATGTACAGAGGCGGTCTGAAAACTCCATCGGCAACTCAGATACAGCAAATCACAGAAAGACTATCAATTTACGGCAAAATTCAAGGCAAAAATGTCTTCTACTGGTTTCAAAATCACAAAGCTCGTGACCGACAAAAGCTTCGAAAGAAACTCATGACGTTGTACCAACAGCATCGCCTTTACCCTTCTCATGATCAACCCTCTCTTCCTTTTCATCAGGTAATTTTTCAACTCCTTTTATTATAAGAATTTTCCTAGACATGGTTATCTTTTAGCAAAAATAAATTGAAGGAAGGAATATCACTGCATAAAACCATGAAACGACTAAACAACTTTCTATTCCTTTTACATAGATAATGATACTATATATGCATGTTTGTAATATGGGTATAGGTTGGTGGAGTTGAAGATGAATCAAGCTGTATAACGTTAGTCAACAATTGGACGAGGGATCTCCCATCTACTCAAACCTGCAACCTCATGTGCGATTGCCCACTGGCCATGATGATGATAGATCGGTATGGTACGACTCCATGTTGCACAAGAGTACCACCCAAAACTCTACAACTCTTCCCGGTCACCACCACCACGACTCCTGATGTCAAAGAAGATGACCAGTTCAGCAATCCCTAGTCCAATTTTGACTTTGTTATCTTTGTTTTAAGTATTAATTAAAGACTATGGTAGACTGAAAGATTAAAAGTAGTTAGGGTATCGATGCTAGGGTTAGGTTTAATTAGGGCTAGGGTTTAAGAATAAGTTGTGGGTTTCTATTATGTCGCCAGTCCGTTGCATGGCAGGGCATGCTTAATGGTAATATCAATAAAGAACGATGAATATCTAAAATACCTAATAAGCTAACATTCAGTATGTTATTCTTGATGAAAATTGAAGTATCTTTTTCACAATCTTGGAGTATGCATGCACTGAGATTGGCAAACCTTCTATCTTTTGCTTTTGGTAGGTTTCGTATTTTGTTGTGTGTGTTTATTGTCGGACACACTAAACAAAACACTCACCACACATACAGTACCATATTAAGGTTAGCCGGTGGCAAAGTTTAGATGATTATTATAGTACTATATGATTTACATAGACACAGCTGTTAAAAAAACAAATTGATTTGCAAAGATAAGTCTTCAAAAGCTCGCGCAATAATTCATCTGCTGACAAATTTAGCGACGGAATAAGCCCATCGGTGATTACAAATGGAATATCAATAGACCAGTGACAAAAACAAAATCCTTAATTATAAAAAAAACCAATTTTTATTTAGTAATCTATAACAATATTACAAGTATTTTAGTCGATACAAAACAAGAAATAAAAAACAAAAAATGCTACAAATTTTTAAAACGTTTTCATGTCTTCGTATCAAGATTTTCATATTTTCTTCAATTTATCACTTTTCACCTCTTCAATATTTTCCACAAATTCTTTCAAATCTACAAGAAAGTTCAAAAAATTGACTACTACAAGAACACTCACAAAAATGTATATGTATATATCATTTAACATTCACATATGATTATATCATGTAAGATTCACATGTGATTGTATCATGTAAGATTCAAATGTGAAACTCACAAGAAAAAAAATGAAGAACACTCGTAGAAAATGCATGTGTGCATATAGACGTAATTCATATGTGATTCATTTGTGATTTACATGTGAATAACATATAAATCATATTTGATTAATTTATGATTTAAATGGTGAATCACATGTGAATTACATGTGAATCACATGTAATTCAAATGTGGATTATATGTAATTCATATGTGATATACTTGTGATCTACATGTGAAACACATGCGATTTACATGTGAATCACATGTGATTTACATGTGAGTCATATGTAATTCATATGTCATTCACTTGTGATTTACATGTTCAAATGCTTAAAAGTTGTTATAGGAATTGGCAGTTCTAGTGTTAGGAAAGAAAATAGATTTTACCATCAAGGATAAGTAGGAGTTGAACTTTAATCTAATATTTTTGAAATTTTGAGTCAAGTGAAGTGTAGTGATGTTTTTGGTATTTAGGTTACTAGAACAAGCAATTGTATCATCCTAGACTACAATGATTTTGCTCATGATTACAACATCTAATTTTTCAGGTATTCGCTTTTGACCCTTGAGTTAAGATTGGTTTGCAAGATTGGTCCCCAATGGCATTTTTGTAATTGTAGATGCATCATGAGTACACTGGGCATACACCTAGGTACGTTGGGCGTACCTGACCCCGTGCTTGTACGTTGAGCATTCACTGGTACGTAGGGCGTACACTATTTGTACCAAACTCTAATATTAATGGTTTGTTCACCATATAAGCACCATTATAGTCCCAAAACCCTTCTTCTTATCGACCGCCATCCCAAAATCGACCCTCCTTGCAACCCTAACCTATTTTGAGCATTTTGAGCTTTTCAAGTGAATTGCAGGCTTTCTTGGTTGTAAAGGAAGATCATCAAGGAAGTGGATTTGCTCTCAAGACTTTGGATCCAACATTTTCTCATCATTATGCATATTTTGGAGGTAAGAAGCTTCAACCTTGATGTATATTTCTTATGGATCTAGTTTTAGCTTAAACTTGTCACCTTTTGTCCCAAACTTGATCTTTGTGAGTAGAAGCTACTCCAACGTGTTTGAGTTGTCCTTTCAGAGGTTTTAGGGTGTTTTAAGTCATACAAATGTGTTGAAAGTCATTAGTTTCTTTCCATGCATGAGCTAGATTGTCTTAATTGGTAAATAAATTAGGGGTTTTTGGAGCTAAGGTCTTAATAGTCATGCTAAACCATAAAGTTAAAATTTTTATGGTTAAGGACGTCTTTTTTAGCCTAGATCTGGATTTGGAACTTAAGTGCTTAAGGATTAAGCACTTAATGCTTAAAGTGGTAAGCAGCCGCGTACGCTGGGCATACCAAGGGGTATGCTATGCGTACGTGGTCAGCTCCCCGACTTTGGTCAATCGTGTAGTACACACGGCGTACTCACTTAGTCAACTCGGTTGACTTTGACCTGGTTTTGACTACCGCGTTCTTACTGAGTCAACTTGGTTGATTCACTTGAGTTTGACCGGGTTTTGAATAGGGTTTGACCTAGGGGTATTTTAGGTATTTTGATTTGTATGCTGAGTTTATGACACTAAATTTATTAAGGTGACTGGTAGAGTTGATCTCGGAGCAGCGTGCTATTCAGTTTACTCATCTGTCTGTGAGGTGAGTTTTCTTATTGTATCCATGGGTCGAAGGCACCAATGCCGACCCATTATTGTGTTAATTAGAATGATAGTTTCTATGTGGTTTATATGTGCATATGATAGGTTTAGGTAAAACAAACAAACTTAAAACCTTTAAGTCCACATGAAACCTAAGGATCTATGTTTTCACTATCGAACCTATAACTAAGAACATCAAATAAGAAACCCTAGGAATATTTCTAAAACGTAATATGGTTTGGGTCTACATACCTTGTTGTTATTGTAGGAAATAACAAAAAAATCATTCACTTGTAGATCTCTTGGAAGCAAGCACCACAATTGTTGTGCCTCTAATAACTCAAACCCAAACTAGCAAGAAGGAAGACTATAGAGAGGAGAGTGGAGGGTAGAATTTTGGCAATTTCTCTAGAGGTATGAGTGGCCAAAAATGCAAGGCTTAGGGATCTTTATATAGTGGTACAAGGAAACCCTAGATAACCCTGATTTGAATACTAAATTAATATTTTAAATCTCGTATTTATCTCATTCCTTATTTATCCATATGGGATATTTGGGAAACCCTAGAGTATCCTCCCAAAACCTTCCACCCCTAGGGTTGGAAGGTTTTGGAACCTTTTGTTCAACTATTGAACCATTGTACTTTAGACCCTACACTTTTAATTAATTCTATTAATCCCACAATAAGTTCCAATTAATTTATGATCAATTATTAATTAAATAATAGCTTTTCTGATTAATATATTATTTTCATAATACATTAATAAACTTTTTTATATTAATTTATTAATCACATAATAATTTAATCTCTAACTCTAAAAGTCATTATGTCTAATTGCTAGGTTTGAGGGCAACCCAAAAGGATTGTGTTACTATTAATTCAAGTATATCAATTATAATTATAGGCTTAGATGTCTAATCCAATAGTCTCCCACTTGGATAAGTCTATAACTATAATTGTCAGTATAACTTCTGAATCGATCAACAAATTGTAGCTTCCAAAAGCTGCTGCCGAACTCTGACCCAATCAATTACACGTCCTAAGATAATTGATCATATAATACTCCGTTCTGCAAGATATCATTCGGACATGAGACATGGAATAGAATAAATCTCATTCTCTAAGATGTTGTTCCCAGATTTCTTGTTTGTGATGATATATGACTTCTTAATCGAACACATTAATTTTGTCCTGACTGGGCCCAACACTATAAGTCAACACCAAATCACCGAGGGGCCCAAAGATATCAATTTTCCCGTTAAGGCGAAAGGAAAAGATAAACTTTGACTCATATGCTTGCATCCTATACTCATCAAATCATGCATGACAATATGTTTTATAAAATCAAGTTACTGATGTGTTTATGCATTATCAATGTACAATCGACTTGTAAATTACAGCTCATATATCCCCGTTTCAAGATCATAAGATATTATCGTCTCAAAATTACTCGTTATAGAATCCATGAAGTAATTCTCTAATCGTGGGTTTATCCAATACATAAATGTCCATTTTTAAGTACTCATGAACATTGTAGCAATACTATTAATATGTCTAAATCCCTTAGACAATCTACAATCCAATTCATGATAGTCTAATTCACTACTTACTTCCAAAAGTACAATGACTGTGGAATTTGAATAATCGTATTATTCGGGAAGTAAAACATGCAAAATGAAACACAAGAATAAACAATTAACAAAAGGTGGTAAGCAAACTCATAAATAATTCTGCATTATTTAATCACCAAAAACCTATTACATTTATTTAGTTGCAAGTTTCAAACTAACTATCGAACTACTAAAACTAATATCATCTGATCAATGCCCCTAGCATGCTGACTGTTCTTGACCCTACTCAGAGCCTTCTTCAAAGGATCTATAGGATTCTTTTCTGATGATACATTATTCACGATGAGTTGACCTTCTTCTACCCTATGTCGATATAATGGTACTTTCTGGTGATATGTCTAGACTTTCCATGATATTTTGGTTCGTTAGTCAAGGAAACCACTACTTCATTATCGCAGAAAAGTTCCATTGGCTCCAGAATGGTTTGGACAACTCCAAGATCTCCGATGAAGTTCTTCAACCAAGTTGCTTCCTTAAATTCATCACTAGCAGTTATGTACTTTGATTTGTAGGTTGAATCAACCACCGTGTCTAGTTTGGAACAATTCCAAGTTACTGTTCCACCGTTTAGAATGAAACCCAACCTGAGTGAGAACAAAAATTGTCTCTATCTGTCTGAAAGTTGGCATCACTGTAACCACTCACTCTCAACGTATCACTACCACCAAGGACTATAAGCATGCCCTTCGTCCTCTGTAAATACTTGAGAATGTTTTTAACCATTTTCCAACGAGCTTTACTGGGATTTCCCTGATAACTATTGACAATGATCAAGGAAAAAGACACATCAGCTCGAGTACATTTTATAGCATACATGATTGACCCTTCAGCTGAAGCGTAAGGTACCCGAATCGTATCAGCTATCTCTTCATCTTTACTAGGGATTTGAGTCTTACTCAATTTGGTATTTATATGGATAGATAGCTCTCCTTTCTTGTAATTTTCCATACTAACCTCTTTAGTACTTTATCCAAGTATGTACTTTGACTAAGTCCAATTAGTCTCCTCTTTCTATCTCTCAAGATTCTTATCTCGAGAATATAGGCTGCTTCTGCAAGGTCTTTCATGGCAAAACACTTTCCAAGACCAGACTTAACCTCTTACAAGGTTGGAATCTCGTTTCCCATGAGTAGTATGTCATCGACATACAACACCTGAAAAGTCACTATACTCCCACTAGCCTTGAAATACACATAGGACTTATCTTCACTCCTAGAGAAACCAAAATCTTTGACTTTCTCATGGAAGCTAAGACTCCAGCTGCAAGACACTTGTTTCAATCCATAGATGGATTTCTCAAGCATGCACACTCTATTTGGAAACTTTGCATCTACAAAACCCTGTGGTTGACTCATGTAAACATCTTCAACTAACTTCCCATTAAGGAAACCATTTTGACATCCATCTTCCAAATTTCATAGTCATGAAAGGTCGCTATCGCGAGCATTATCCTAATAGATTTTATCTTGGCTACTAGTGAGAAGGTCTCATCATAGTCAACCCCCAGGGTTTGAGTGAATCCCTTCGCAACCAGTCGAGCCTTGAAAGTGTGTACCTTTCCATACATTTTAGTCTTTTTCTTGAAGACCCATTTGCACCCAACTGTCTTTCGACCTGGTACATTGTCAACCAAATTTCAAACTTGGTTGGCATACATGGAGTTGATCTCGCTGTCCATTGCGTCTTTCCATTTAGTAGCCTTAGGGGTTGCCATTGCTTCCTTGTAGCTAGCCGACTCATCCAAATTTATCAGTGTCCAATCATTGACAAACGTGTCACCATTTGTAGTAATATGGAAGCCATAGAACTCATATGGCATGCTAACTCTACTAGAACACCTAAGAGGTAATGACTTGTCTATCGGTTCAATAGGAACCTCTTCCTCTAGTTAAGTACTAATATCATCTAAGGTTCCTTCACTGGTTGACTCTTGCATTTTTTCAAGGTCAATGGTACTCCCACTGTCCTCTTTGAATATGAGCTCTCTCTCTCTCTCAAGACTCCTCTTTATGCTACAAAGACTACATTCTCACTACGTCTGTAAAAAAAATATCCAAATGACTATTTTGGGTAACCAATGAAAATATATTTCTCACTTCTAGCTGCTAGCTTGTAATGAGTCTCTCGTCTCATGAAAGCTTCAGAACCCCGAACTTTGATATGTGTTAATGAGGGAACTTTCCCCATCCACATCTTGTGAGGTGTTTTGGCAACCTTCTTTGTAGGGAGAAGATTGAGGATATGGGTGGTTGTCTCTAACGCATGCCCTTAGAAGTGAATAGGAAGAGAAGCACGACTCATCATAGAACAAATCATGTCTAACAAGATCCAATTACGCATCCCATCCACACCAATTAACTGTGGTGTCCTAGGAGGAGTCAATTGTGAAACTATTCCACATTCCTTTAGATAGTCGTTGAACTCGATACTAAGATACTCTCCGCCTTTATTGGATCTAAGCATCTTTATCTTCCTGCCCAACTGATTCTCGACATCATGTTTAAACACTTTGAATTTTTCAAAGGTTTATGACTTATGCTTGATTAAGTAAATATACCCATATCTGCTATAATCATTTATTTAGGAGGACCTTTCCTCTTTTTCCCCTTTCCATGTCCAATAGCCAGAACGGGGAACACTAGCAGGATTGGAGGCCGAACCTTTTCCCTTCATTCCTGCTTCAACTGTCTATAGTAGGTTGTGCAATTGAGCCAAGGTGGTCTCATTGTTGTTCAAATTATAAGTCAGGATGAACTTATCACAACCACTTGGTAAGGCATTTAGGACTATATCAATAGCCAACTCCTAATAAAGTGCACATTTAGCCTAACAAGGCGCTCTACGTATCGTTGCATTCTATGCATGTGGCTACCGATAGATTCTACCTATTTCTTCTTGCATGCCATGAGGACTTTGACTAATTCGTAATTTTTCTTGAAGATCTTGCTTGTGGAACTTTTCCATAAGGTCCTTGTTCATCCCATAAGGCCAGTAGTCCTCATAAAATCTCTGCAACCCAAGGGTCATAGGGGTGACCATGATGCAAGCAACTTTTGTCGCATCATCGTAGTGTTTCTTGTAGGAGGCTAATTATTCAGGAGTGGCCTTCTCTTCTTCGATTTCATTTAGTTCCTTCTCAAGGACATACTCCTTGTTCTTGAAACGAAGGGCCATCTTTATGTTGTGCATCCAGTCGTTGTAGTTAGTGCCATCTAATGTCACCTTGGAGCAGATTGACAACAATGAGAAGCTATGGTGGTTGGAAGAGGAGGAAGCATATGCATCAGCTGGAGTAGACATCTATAAAAGAAGGTAGTTTTAGTTAGACTAGAATAATCCTTAATATAATAACCCAAAATAAAATATTAAGGCTAGGACCCAGCTATATAATTCACAACTTAGAAAAGGGATGCTGTAATCTAATTGTAAATTTTATAAAGGTACGTAAATGACGATTTACCAATTCCACTAGAAAAAGAAATGAAATTATATGAAATTCGTAGGTATTTTGAGATTCATTGAAACTATTCAATGGCATGTTTAATCTCAGATTATGCTCTTCTACTTGTGATTGAGATACTAAGGATCATAAACAAGATGTTAATAACCATGCACGTGTGCTTGGTTACCTCATTCTCATTTATCATCCCAATAAATGTGTTGCTAAACCACACACGCTCTACCAACAATGATAATTTATGAGATACCATTTACAACTCTTTATTAGTCCATATTAGCATGCTGGTTAACCACATATGCTCCACTAACGACTTATAAAGTGCAATATGCAATTTCATGGGTTAGCATGTTAATTCACATTTTTCCTAAAGTAACTAGATTTGGGATTTAAAAAAAGTTCCAGCATTTTTAATAACATTATACTTTTAATGAGATTTAGTTGTCCTATCAAATCCGTTCTGCTAACAACCCTCCATTAATCAAGGAAGCGGTGGGTAAGTGTGGACACCCATTCAACTACCATTTTATAGGTAGTTTCCTTGTATCCCCCTTATAGACTAGCTTCGTGAATGAGACATACTAGCGATTTGACGGACTGATTCTTATACATATAATAATAATAATAATAATAATAATAATAATAATAATAATAATAACAATAATAATAATATAAGGTGTATTTTAAGCTTTTCAAAATACTAGGTTTATTTAATTTTTGAATTTTGATAATTAATAATCAATTAATTTAAATTTAAAATAAACCAAAAAAATTGGTTTACTTTTTATCTAGTAATTAAAAATTAATTAAAAACAGTAAATCAAATAAGGATTAACAAATTAAATTAATCAAATAAATTAATCATAATCGTACCCTCTAATTTTCAAAAATTAGGGTGTAGGAGTTATCCAAATTTATAATTATCGCTTTTAATCAAATTAAATTAACAATAATCTAAAATAGGATACCCTAACAAACTTAGCAATTTTTTAAAACTTAGGGAGGAAGGCTAGGGTTTCAAAACCCTAACCCTAATTTCAAAATCCAAGGGGAAGGGGCTAGGATTTTGAAAAACCCTAACCCTAGTCGAAATTCTTGGCCTTTTTTGGTTTATTTTCTATAAACCCTAATTGATTAAATTCAACGATTATAACAATTCAATTGAAAACAAACCAAATGCTTTGATACCACTAATAGATTTAGGTAAAACAAACAAACATAAAACCCTTAAGTTCACATCCAATCTAAGGATCTATGTTTTCACTATTGAACCTATAACTAAGAACATCAAATAAGAAACCCTAAAACCCAAGGTATATTTCAACAATCATAATATGGTTTAGGTTTACATACCCTGTTATTATTGTAGCAAATAACTAGAATCCTTCACTTGTTGATCTCTTGGAAGCAAGCACCACAATTGTCATGCCTCTAATAGCTCACACCCAAACTAGAAAGAAGGAAGACTATAGAGAGAGGAGAGGGGAGGGTGGAATTTCAGGTATATCTCTAGAGGTATGAGTGGCCAAAAATTAAAGGCTTAGGGTTCTTTATATAGTGGTACAAGGAAACCCATGATAATCCTAATTTGAATATTAAGTTAACATTTCAAATATGGTACCTATCTCGTTACTTAATTATCCACATGGGATATTCTAGAAACCCTTGATTATCCTCCCCAAACCGTCCACCTCAAGGGTTGGAAGGTTCTGGAACCTTTTTTCAACTATTGAACAATTGCACTTTAGACCCTGCACTTTTAATTAATTCTATTAATCCAAAAATTAATTCCAATTAATTTTTGATCAGTTATTAATAAAATAATATATTTTCTAATTAATATATTATTTTCATAATACATTAGTAATTTTTATATTAATTTATTATTCACATAATAAATTAATCTCTTTCTCTCTTTCTCTATATCTCTCTCTTTCTCTCTCTCTCTCTCTCTCTCTCTCTCTCTCTCTCTCACTCTCAAATTCATCATGTCCAATTGCTAGGTTTGAGTGCAACCCAAAAGGAATGTGCTACTATCAATTCAAGTATATACCAATTATAGTTACAGGCTTAGATAACTAATCCAACAGTATGATAAGTTAAAATATACCCTAGGGCGAGGCCCACTATAGTGTGTTCGGGTTGAAATTGACCCAAGGCGAGGCCCTAGGGCGGATTCCATATGTGTATATTGGGGGTTAATTATACCATAGGGTTAAGCCCAGTTGTAGGATTGGTATGTGGTACTTTGTGGAATTCACTAATCTTTATGCTTACAGTTTATGTTTATGGTTTCAGGTAATTCTGTTTCAAAAGGGAAGGGGCCGATGTGATGACACATCATCCTCCCTCATTATTTCTGCATTTGAAATAATTGTACTATGACATTTTGAATATTATGAATTGGTGTTGATTTCAAACAATTAATGAATGATTTGATAGACTTTTAAATAAAAAAAAATTTATTACCGTTTTTGGGACGTTACAAGTTGGCATCAGAGCTTTGGTTTGAGGGATTCGGGCACACTTTCGGGTGTGTCAAAACTCAAACTGAGGAAATGGTAATTTTTTCTTAAGAAAAATGAAGTTAAACTTATAAAAAGATTTTTTTTATTAAGAAGAAAGGGTGTGATGCGTGTAATCAGTCCATCTCAAGTAAATGGTTCCTAAATTACCCATACCTATGTGCTATGAGTAGTATGCTTGATATGAGTAATGCATGCTAGATTAGGGCTAAGGACACCTTCGGGGATTATATGATAGAATTTACTGATTTGCGTGATGCCTTATAGCCTAGTGGAACTTGATGCTATGTATTACATGTAATTGATATCGGCTTAGTTTATTGCTAAGTGTATGCTTTCAGAGTTGTATACAATTAGGACTGTATAGCCCCGGAATGATCGATTTTGACTCATTTCATGTTCCTTGTTTGGTTGTGGACTTAGGGTGGAATCATTATTTGAAAGTCTACGTGATCCTATTTTGTGTATAACTTGCATGCATAATGCAACTAGCGGTGTTTGTTGAGGTTCTTGGTATTACGAACGTTGAGGGTTGAGACTTCCTAGGAGAGTCTAGGATATGTATGTTGTATAGCATACGATTCATATATGGTTTTAGTGTGGTGACTTAGAGGAATCAGGACTGACCTTGAGGAAGGTACTAGTAGGCGTGAAAGGTAGTATTGGGCCCGTACTACTAGAAGCACAGGACATGTACATGAGACAAGAGCATACTTGGAACCTCTAATGAGGCCTATGTAGAGGAATCCCCTCGAGTCCTGTGTTGATTGATTATATGTTGTGTTTCAGTTTGCAGGATAGTGATGATTGCTCGAGGAGGTTCTGGCTTCGGAATAGAACTAATTGATGAACGTTTGTGCGAATTCATTTTAGCTGAGGTTACTCGTGGTATCTTGGATGTTACCCCTGTGTTGTTTGGTACCATCAAGGAGGGGATTACGAAGCTGATAGTTGAGAGGCTTAGCACATTTCGAGTTGAGATTGCTGCGGGTCAGATAGGATCTTGAGCTCCCTCATTCTGGGATTTCAAGGCATGTGGAGCTCCTGAGTTCTTTAGGGATAAGGACCCCATCGCTAACTAACGCTGGATCACTGACATGGAGAATGCTCATCGGATGAGTTTTCCATTGAGGGGGAAAATGTGGGATTTGCATCCTGCCTGCTAAGGGGCAGTGTAAGGGAATGGTAAGAGGAGGTTAGCCGAGCAGTAGGGTTAGCGGCATTGGCAGTCATAACCTAGGAGGATTTTGTCCAGAGATTTCAGAGTGGGTTTGCACTAGCTATTGAGGTGCAACAGCTAGCGAGGGAGTTCTAGGACCTTCGCCAGAGTATTGAGATAGCGGCGGTGGAGATTACTGCTAAATTCAGTAAAAGGGATTTTTTGGTTCCACGGTATGTTTTGCATGAGGAGATGAGGAAAAAGAGATACCATGACATGTTGAGAGACGATATCAGGGAGTTCGTGAGCTTTTCAGGGTGTAAGACCCTAAATGATTTGATTGAGAAGGCCCGTGAGCAGGATATTGAGTTAGAGCTTTAGATGAAGTGGAAGTCGGGGCAGGTTCAGGCAGTGGTGGGCTAGGCTAAGAGGCCTAAGACATCTAATTCATGTGATAGAGGGACGTAGGGTCGTAGCCGCTACGGTAAGTGCGGAAAGCCGCACGGTAGGGAGTGTAGAGTATCAGGTTCATTACGTTTTGGTTGTAGCTAGGGCTACATGAGTAGGGACTGTCCCAGGAGTGCTATAATTTGTTTTCATTGCATTCAGACTAGCCATAAAAAGGCCAACTGTCTGAGATTGTTAGGGGGAGCAGTGTCAGCGCCTGCACCAGCCACATTGAGGATTACTGATGGCTGCTAGGGCAAGTCGAAGGCTCCTATGGTGAATATTAGGGCATTTCAGTTGACCACTAATAAGGCCCATACAACGTCGGATGTGGTTACTGGTATGTGACATATCCCTATCTTTTATTTCTTTTCTTATTTATGCTTATGACTATTTTAATCTTGTATATGGACCTTTTTGGTCAACGTTATGAGAGCTCATGTCCTATTTGATTATAGTGCTACCGATCCATCGTATCTCTTGCACTTAGCAGGAAGTTTTTTGATGCTCTCGGGACTTTGGATTCCCCCTTGAGGTTGAGATTGCGGACGATTGTATTGTGAGTGCCTCGAGGATTCATCATAGGTGTGTCCTGAATCTATTTAGTGGGAGATACTCTATTCATTTGGTGTCGATTCCCTTGAGAGGATCAAAGGTTATCATTAGGATGGATTGGTTTGGCCCCAATGGGGCCATGATTAATTGCGAGCAGTATTTGGTGAGACTTCAAAACCCAAGTAGGGGATAACTGGTTATTCCTAGCGAGAGAGCTTCGCATGAACCAGCTCTTTGTTCAGCTATGAGAGCTAGGAGATATCCACAACATGGTTTTTATGGGTTCCTATATTATGTTGCAGACACCATATTTAAGGGTATGCAGGAGTTGTGTGGGGTGTCTACTGTTCGGGAATTCCCCGATGTGTTTGCTGAGGACTTACCAAGAGTGCCTCCTGAGAGGCAGGTGGAGTTTCGGATTGATCTGGTTCGTGGTGCGGTTCTGATAACCAACGCTTCATATCGCCTGACACCACTAGAGATCCAGGGATTGTATATACAGCTTCAGGAACTGCTAGACAAGGGGTTTATCTATCTGAGTAGCTCTCTATGGGGAGAACCGGTTCTATTTGTGAAGAAGAAGGACAGTTCACACAAAATGTGCATTGATTACCAGGAGTTGAATAAGCTAATGCTAAAGAATCGTTACCCACTTCCGAGGATGGACAATTTGTTTTGTCAGCTTTAAGGTGCATCTTGGTTTTCCAAGATTGATTTGCAATCGGCGTACCATTAGACGAGGTTCAGGGATGAAGATGTACAGAAGACAACTTTTGTGACTCGTTATGGCCATTATGAGTTCGTGGTGATTCCATTCGGGCTTACCAATGCACCAACAACGTTCATGGATCTCATGAACCGAGTCTGCAGCCCGATGTTGGATCAATCTATGATGAATTTATTAACTATATTCCGGCCTTCTCCAAAACCAAGGAGCATCACGAGGAACATTTTCAAGAAGTTTTGGAGACCCTGAGGAGGGAGAGGCTTTATGCCAAATTCTCTAAATATGAGTTCTGGCTGCGCGAGGTGTAGTTCGCGGGGTACATCGGCAACCATAAGGGTATCTTGGTCGATCGGCCAAGATCCAGGCCATGATGCGATAAGGGGTTCCGAGGGCCGCATCTGAGATTTGGAGTTTCTTAGGCATCATAGGGTATTATTGGAGATTTATCCAGGATTTCTCCATGATTACAGTGCCTTTGAGCCGTTTGACAAAGAAGAATGTGACTTTTCTATGGGGGTCTGATCAACAACTGACTTTTGATACTCCAAGGAAGAGATTGTGTGAGGCCCCCGATTCTCGCACTTCCTGAAGGTTAGTATGATTCTGTGGTTTATTATGATGCCTATATTTTGGGTTTGGGATTCGTTCTTATGTAGAGGGGTCACGTGATTGTTTACGCTTCGTGGCAGCTGAAGCATCATGGGGCGAACTACCCTACATATGATTTGGAGTTGGGGCCATGATTTTTTCCCAGAAGATTCGGAGACACTATATGTATGGGGTTAAATGTACTATGTACACTGACCACATAAGTTTGAGGTACTTAATGGACCAATCGAATCTGAATACGCGGCATCGGAGATGGTTGGATGTGGCGAAGGATTATGATTGCGAGATCATGTATCTCCTTGGGAAGGCTAATGTGGTGGCCGATGCATTTAGCCGCAAGGATGTGAGTTCTTCTATCAAATACATCTGCTTGAGGATGGTTGTCACATCGTCTTTGTTGGATTCGATCAAGAAGGCTCAGGTGGAGGCATTAAAAAAGGAGAATTGGAAGGCCGAGAGGATCAGTGGACATATTCTCTTATTTTTCAAAGATAATTGAGGGTTGTTGACACAGTGTGGCAGAGTTTGGTTTCCGGCATCAGGTGGGGTGAGACAGACATTTCTGGACGAGACACATAAGTCAAAGTTTTCTATCCTTCTGGGGGGGCACGAATATGTACATGGATATGAGGTTGAGCTATTTGTGGCCCTATATGAAGAGAGAAATAGCTTGGTTTTTTTATCTGAGCATGACTTGCAGGAAGGTCAAGTCCGAGCATGAGCGACCCCACAACAAGATGCAACCCTTACCCATTCCCATGTGGAAGTGGGAAGAGATCACCATGGATTTCATTACAAAATTACCAAGGACTTTATGTGGTTTATTCTATCTGGGTCATTATTAATAGATTGACCAAGAGTACGCATTTCATACTGATTGTTGAGAGCATATCCACAAAGAAGTTAGCTAACATCTACGTTCAGGAGGTGGTAGTTCGGCATAGGGTGCCAGTTTTGGTGGTTTTAGACCGAGTTCTTTGTTTCACTTACAGATTTTGGAGGAAGTTTCATGAAGAGTTGGGTACTCAGCTACAGTTTAGTACAACATATCATCCCCAGACTGACGGCCAAAGCGAGCGGACGATTCAGACGCTCGAAGATATGCTCCGGGCTTGCGTGCTTGATTTTAGAAGGAGTTAGGATACATACCTTCCACTGGCAGAGTTCTCCTACAACAACAACTATCACACGAATATTGACCGACCGCCATTTGAGATGTTTTATGGAAGAATGTGCAGGATCCCAATTTGTTGGGGGGAGGTCGGGCATCGAGTCATGGGGAGTACAGAGGTTGTACTCAAGACTACTGAGTTGATTCAATTGGTGTGTGATAGGTTGTGAGTCGTGTAAATCCGGCGTAAGAGTTATACAGATCATCGACGTTCGGACCTCGAGTTTCATGTAAGAGACTTGGTACTTTTGAAGGTGTCACCTTGGAAAGGTATCATCCGATTTTGGAAGCAGTGAAAGTTGGGCCCCAAATTCATTAGACCATTCATGATTTCTGCCTAGGTGGGCAAGGTTGCACATCGAATGGATTTTCCTGATGAGCTCAACCAGATCCAAAATACCTTTCGTGTGTCTCATCTTTGGAAGTGTGTGGCGATGAGTCCGTAATTATTCCTCTGGACGATACTCTAGTTGATGATCGCCTGAATTATGTTGAGAGACTGGTGTCAATCTTAGATCGAAAGAAGATGGCCATGTGTAACAAAGAAGTGTCATTGGTCAAGGTCCAGTGGCAACATTGGAAGGTTCCGAATGGACATGGGAGCCGGAGGCGGAGATGTGAAAGCACTACCCTGATTTATTTGGTGCAACAAACTTCGAGGATGAAGTCTAGTTCAAGTGGGGGAAGGTTGTAACATCTAATTTTTCGGGTATTCTCTTTTGACCCTTAAGTTAAGATTTGTTTGCAAGATTGGTCCCCAATGGCATTTTTGAAATTTTGGGTGCAACATGAGTATGTTGGGCATACACTTTGGTACGCTAGGCGCACCTGGCCCCGTACTTGTATGCTGAGCGTACACTGATAAGCAGTGCTTACACACTTTGGACCAAACCCTAAAATTAGTGGTTTTTTCACTATATAAGCACTAGTATAGTCCAAAAACCCTTCCTCTTATCAGCCTCCATCCCCAAAATCGACCCTCCTTGCAAACCCTAACTTGTTTTGAACATTTTGAGCTTTTGGAGTTAATTGTGGGCTTTCTTCGTTGTGAAGGAAGATCATCAAGGAAGTGGATTTGCTCTCAAGATTTTGGAGCCACTATTTTCTATTTATTGTGCATGTTATGGAGGTAAAAAGCTTCATCCTTGATGTATCTTTCTTATGGATCTAGTTTTAGCTCAAAGTTGTCACCTTTTTGTCCCAAACTTGATCTTTGTAAGTAGAAGATACTCCAAGGCATTTAAGTTTTCCTTTCATAGGATTTAGGGTGTGTTAAGTCATAAAAATGTGTCCTCGGTCATTAGTTTCTTTCTGTGCATGAGCTAGAATGTCTTAATGGGTAAAATAGCTAGGGTTTTTTGAGCTAAGGTCTTAATCGTCATGCTAAACCATAAAGTTGGAAACTTTATGGTTAAGGGCATCTTTTTAAGCCTAGATATAGATTTTGGATGTAAGTGCTTAATTATTAAGCACTTAATGGTTAAGTGTACGCTAGGCGTACCAAGGGGTACGTTGCATGTACGTGGTCAACTCCTTGACTTCGGTCAATCGTGTAGTAAGCCCTGCGTACGTAAGGAGTACGTCCCGCGTATTTATTGAGTCAACTTAGTTGACTTAGATGACTTTGACCTAGTTTTGACTAGGGTTTGACCTAGGGGTATTTTAGATATTTTGATCTTTATGTTGAGTTTGATCCACTGAATTTTTATGGTGATTGGTAGAGTAGATCTCGAAGCAGCGTGCTATTCAGTTTACTCGTCTGTCTGTGAGGTGAGTTTTATCAATGTATCCATGGGTCGAAGGCACTAATGCCAACCCAATATTGTGTTACTAAAAATGATAGTTAATATGTGGTTTATATGTGATTGTATACTGGGTTGAAATATACCCGAAGGTGGGGCCCACTATATTATTTTCGGGTTTAAATAGACCCCAAAGCGAGGCCTTAGGGCGGTGCCCATATGTGTATATTGGGTTGGATTATACCCCATGGTAAAGCCCAATTGTATGATTAGTATGTGGTACTTTGGGGAACTTATTAAGCTTTGTGTTTATTATTTATGTTTATGGTTTCAGGTACATCTAGTTCAAAAGGGAAGAGCCCGACATGATGGTACAACATCCTCCCCTCTTGATTTCTGCATTTGAAATAATTGTACTGTGATGTTTTGAATATTATGACTTTGTGTTGATTTCAAACAATTAATGAATGATTTGATAGACTTTTAAATGAAATTTTTTATTACCGTTTTTCAGGATGTTACAGTGATGATGATTTTCAGAATTTTTGGAACAACAAAGTGATGTTGATAGATTGAATTCTTTAGAAACATGTAACAATGTAAGATAGTCTGTTGATAAATAGGTTAATAGGTAACAAATGTTTTGATTGTTTTCATGTTTCCTATCAGTTATTACTTTATTCATCTATGCAGTTCAACTTCAATTTTTTCAGATTCCAAATTGAACACCACAGTTGTGTGATATTAGGTCAATACCAAAATCTAAGTCCAAGATGCTTGTTTCTAAAACCCTAGATATTTTTTGACAATATGACTTTCAGAAAGTTTGTGCACAAATACGAACCATGCTTGATGTTTTGATGAAGAAGATGAATGAGATGGAATTTTAGGCATTCAAAGTATCAACAAGTTGACAATTAAATCCAAAAAGAAAAAACAAACCCTTAATTTGTTTTTCTAAGAAGCAGAAGCATCATTTATCAAGTGTAAAAAATTCAGATCAAGCACTACATAATGAAACATAACTAAAACATCCATACGTACCTTAGATATAATTGGTGGATTAGTGTCTAAGTTCATAACTATTTTGGTATGTACTTGACCCGATGGTGCATGGTCCTTTTGGGTTGCCTTCATCAAAGCAACTTGATAGGATGAATTATAGAGAGAAAGGATTAAATATGATTTATTAATATATTATGGGAATAATATATTAAAGGAGAAATCTTATTGTTTAATTAATATTAGTCAAGAATTAATTAGAAATTAGTTTTGTGACTAAAAGAGATTAATTAAACTTAAGGGACTGGAATTGTAATTATAAGATAATTGCAATTTGGGCCATGGATTGCCTTGTATTATAAGGTGGACGAATTCTATGGGGGAAGCCCATGTGAAATCGTCCAAGGCCTTAAGGAAAGGGCTCCATGGGTTGCTTAGGGCTTAAGCATCCAAATTAGGGTTTCCTTGTTAGATAACCCTAATTGCCTCCTATATATATATGGATCCCTTATGACCCAAAAACGTGGCTAAGACTTCTCTAGGGTTTGTAGACGGTTTAGGGCAGCCTCCATCCTCTCTCCTCTTCATCCTCTTGCTTATGGTGTTTGTGAACCATTAGAGGAGTGACACTTGTGACTCTAAGCCTTCCAAAGTCAATACAAGGAGATTTGGGATTGTTATTGCTACATAACAATCAAGGTAACATCTTAAACCTATTCTTATGTTAATATGATCATTTGAATGCTAGAATTAGGGTTTATAGTCTTGGGTAACTTGCATGTACAATAGAGAAACCTAGATCCAAGCATTAGGGTTTGTATAAGCACATAGGATGTTCTTAGGACCAAAACCCATTAGTGGTATCAGAGCCTAGACTGGTTTCTATTGTATTGATGCATTATATGTTTGAAAAATTCGATTTTTTGGTTTATGGAGGCTGGACTCGCCGACTCCATAGCTGAACTCGCTGAGTCCATGCAGACTCGACGAGTCCAAGCTTGACTCGACGAGTCAACTCGTCAGATGGAGCATATTTTGCGATTTCTTGCTGTTTTTGCTTATGAATAGTTACCTTATCATATTAGATCAATATAAATCCGTTTTTATGATATATTTGACTATATTCTTGATCTAATTGAAGATATTTATCAATTAATAAAATATTTGTTTCCTTATGTGATAATTGATCAATTATTTTGATTAAATTGGTAAATTGTTTTGCAAGAAATCATTAAATAAATCAAATATGGATAATTATGTGATTAAATGTTAATTTAGATTATTTGTTATTTGATCCTTATGTTATGAAATGTTTCATATTTTCCCCTTTAGGTTTTATAGTTTAAATTTGACCTCAAAAGTTTTGTTGTTTTGAAATTTAAATAGTTGAAACCCTAATGTTTTGAAAAAGGTTTCAAAACTTGCCCTCAAGTTTTGGAATTTAAATTTTGATTAATAGTTTAATTTTGATGTATATTTAAATTCTAAACCCTAATGTTTTGAAATGTTTCAAAACTTGCCCTCAAGTTTTGGAATTTAAAAGTTGAATTAGGAATGTTAAATTCTAAAACACTAGTATTGTTTTGAAAAGTTCAAATCTCACCCTTATGGTTTTATTAATTAATTAAGGTGTATAATTAAAAGAGGTTTAATAAATCCATAAAAGTTTAGGTTTACAATTTAATTGAATTAAAAGTATGATTATTAAATTTGACCACCTAGTATTTTAAAAGTTGTAAAATACACCCTATACTATATATAACATTAAAAGTCTAACATTATATATATGTATGAGTAAAAGTCAGTCTTACCGTTAGTAGGCCTCATTCACGAAGCTGGTCTATAAGGGGTGTTTAAGGAAATTGCCTATAAAATGACGAGTGAATGAGTATCCACTCTTACCCACCACACTCTTGACTAGTGGAGGGTCGTTAGCCGAACGGGTAGGATAGGACGAAACATTCCATTATAAGTATAATGAATTACTAAAGTAACTAAATGTTTTTCAAATTCCCAATCATAGTTACTTAGGCAAAAGTGAATTGATGCAATTCCATGAAATTACACTTTGTGCCATTGCGAAGACGTTAGTGGAGCGTGTGTGTTTTACCGGCACACTAAATGGTTCTAAGAAAAGGTAGCAAAGGATGACTCAATGTTTGTCATAGTCCGGTGGAGCGTGTGTGGTTTACCGGCACATCGAATAGGTGACTGTAACATGTGAGGGCACCATGTATTTTGCATGGTTATTCACACCCGCTTTGTGATCCTCGGCATCCCAGTCACAAACAAGAAGGGCATATCGAGATTTAAACATGCCATTGAAATGTTCAATGAATCTCATAGGATCTAGGAGTTTTCATAGATTTAAAACTTAAATTTCTTTTTCGTTTTTCATGGTGGAAATTAGTGAATCGTCATTCACTTACCTTCAAATATTCTGCAATTAGGGTTACGACATCCCTCTCCCGAGTTGTGGAATATTGTGTTGAGTCCTAGCCATAGTATCTCATTTGGGTGATTTACTAAGGGCTCAATCAATCAACTAACTTGAATTCGTTTTCTCCCGTTTTGTAGATGCCAAAGTTCGACAACTATGGTCTTCCCAAATCCCGTGGAACAAGCTTTCCACATGAAGATGGTATTCCACGATTCGATCGGGGAACAAGAAATCATGCTTCACTTCCTCCACCTCCTCCAATTATTCTCCCTAACCCACAAGTTCAAAGGCTTGAAAAGTTCAAGATCACTCAAGCCCTTTTGGCAAGAAAACATAAAGAAGGAAAGTCAGTGTGTGCACACATCCTAGGGATGAAATCACACATTGATAGGTTAAGAATGTTGGGATCTGTTGTCTGTGAGGAAATGGCTGTTGATTGGGTTCTTCAGTCACTTCCTAACTCATATAGTGAGTTCGTAAGAGAGTATTATATGATGAACCGCGACGTGACCCTTATAGATCTCACCTATATGCTTATTGCTGCTGAATCAGAAATGTTTTGGCGCAATGGAAAAGAAAAGTTGATTGGTGAATCTGCCTTCAAGACCTCTATGGATATAGAAAATGGCAACAAAAGACATGCTATGATCGAAAAGTTTGATCATAAGAGAAAGACAATGTCTGAAGTAGTTCCATGTCATGTTCCAAAAGAGTCAATTTGCTTTTATTGCCAAGAGAAAGGGCATTGGAGACGAAGCTGCCCCATTTACCTAAGAGATCTAAGAGATGGGAGAGTCGAAACGTATGGCTCTAATATAGGTAAAATCCATTAACTAACTCTTTTAAGCTTCTATTCTAGATTCTTAATACATAATGTGATAAGATTGCAATTGATGTTTTGTAGGATCGAAGAAAAGAAAGGAAGCTTAAGGGAAGAAGTGAGCAGAATCTAACCGTGAAGGAATGGATTTCGATCGCATTTCTCGAAGATTAGATTCTTGAGCTACTACTTAGAGTTAGAATTAGATTGCTAAGAAAGATGTATTAGCATATTTTTTCAATGAATTGCATTGTAAGGACAAAATTTTTCCGCAATAAAATAAATTTTGATTTTATATTATTTATTTATCCTTGCAATGGCGTATATGAAAAATTGATGTTTGAATGTTTCTATTATTAGCAATAATGGATTTGGTTCTTATTATGTTATTTATGGAAAGTCGAGAGTTTACCAAATAGGGAGAGTTTCTTATCGCCCAAGTTTCAATTGGACAGAAACTTGGAATCATGCAACTTGGTTGCACGATGAATGAGAAATTTCATATTTGGAAATTAGACTAATTCATTGACAAAGTGTCAAGTGAAGGACTTGGAGATTGAATACACAAAGTTGCGTGTTGATCAAGTCCACCATAAGAGTAACAAAGATGTTCGTCATGATTTACTAAAGGTTTAGTAAATATGATTATACTTACAAGATTAAGTGTAATTTTGAATTGATTGAAAAAGTTTAAATCAATAGCAGAACGAATAAGAAGAATCAAGTAGGCAGAAAGATAAAAGTTTCTCCATTCTAAGAAGAAGAGAGAGTACCTTTTATGCTTTATAGGTCTTAATGATTAAGAACCATATCTCAATTGATCCTCTAAGAGAGTCTTAGTACAATTGTATGTTTAAGAAGAGGAATCAAGAATTGAAGAAATGGTTAAATCAAGAGGTCAATCATACTTCGTTCCAAAACAAGTCTTAGAGTTAAGATTGCGACATTGAGTGATAAGCATTAAGAAGGTTTATAGCATTCATCAAATGTGGAAAAGTTGTGATGTCTTGGATAAGACAAAGACCAACTAGGACCAATTTATGAAGTGTTTTGATAAAAGCTACACTAACTCTTGAATATTTGTTTGTCAAGAAATGGTGATTGACAAGAGAATCTTATATGTCAAGGAGTCAGTGGGAGTCTTAATGGTCTTGAAAGGTTTCAAGAACAAATCAAATAAACCTTATCGATCATCACTAGCACACGAGTTGGGGTTTACAACCTATTGTGTTGACATTATTTTGTTTCTGTGCAAATCCAATCGAGTTAATTATGCATGTGAGTCCTATGAGTTCTCATTTGAATGCATAAAAGGCAAGGACCTTGATCAATGGAAAGTACATTGATAAGAAAAGGTGAGCTGCTTAACTACTTGGAAGACATGGTGGGCAGCTGTGCTACCATAAGGCAAGAAATCAAGATTAAGAAAGTTCGGTCCATATGAGTTTGAATTTGTCGTAAACTTTGGTTTTATCAAATTCACATGGATAGGAACACATACACCATATAAATCTAAGTGTCATAAGATTTCCTCCTTCATGAAAATGATTGTGAGGAAATGCTTTCACTAAGAAAGATTTTAAGAAGATAGTGATTGTGAAATTGCATTCTCGAATTCGATTATGGTTACGGTATCCCTTTCCATGATTTGAATTGTGAGGTTT
Source organism: Lactuca sativa (assembly GCF_002870075.4). Taxonomy (NCBI): domain Eukaryota; kingdom Viridiplantae; phylum Streptophyta; class Magnoliopsida; order Asterales; family Asteraceae; genus Lactuca; species Lactuca sativa. The sequence continues at coordinate 336,895,694 of NC_056627.2, read as the reverse complement.
GGAAATTAGTCTAAATTGTTTAGACACACATATGAACTATCTAAGGCAAAAGTGTATAAGAAGCCTTGATAAAAGATTATCAAAGCACTAAGTATTAGAAACATGAACTTAAGAAATTCAATAGGTATTGTTTTTCTGGAAGTTAAGATGTTTATGAATACATGTCGAAGCTAGTGGGAGCATAAGTGTTATGTTTTATAATCATCATGATAGTAGGAGCATAAATGTTATGATTGTATGATTATTAAGACACATATTGCAAGTTGGCAATATTAATTATAGAAAACAAGAGTTATACCTTGCAAAGTCGTAAGGGTTGTAAAGTTGTTTTGCTATAATTAAGGGAGAGAATATTATGCTTCATTTCAAATCTAAAGGCTTAGGTTGTGGAATGTTAATAAATTTAGTCAAAGGTACATAGTGTGTTCTTAAAATTTCAATTATGATTACGGCATTCCTCTTCACAATTCGAATTTTGAGAACATAGCAAATAAAATATTATGGCAGAAGATTGATAAAGTATCAAATCTTTGTGTAAGATATTATGCATCGTGTCCCATACGCTTCGTGTATAGGATTGATTGCGAATGCTATAATATTTGACCATCCTAAAATTTTCCAAATGTCTAGCGCATTTAGAGTGAAAAAGGACTAGAATTGGTTTTGACTAAAATAATTAAACAACTATCAAAGGACAATCCAAAGTTCGACAAGGATTGGTTGCTTGTGAGTAGTTGGAAGTATAGTATTGGAAAATATGGAAATGTTTCCATATTGGATGGACCATATCGACATTATTATGAATAGATAAGATTCTATTAAGAATGAGTTGTCATATGGAGAATATGGAAGCGTGTCCATATTTGGGAATTGAATATTGAAAAATCTATGTCTAGATTAGAAACCCTTATGCAAAAGGATGTTCAAAGGAATGTACTTTAAGTGAGAGACATCATATCTAAGGAATTGTCTTGTAACAATCTCCGATAGAGGACTTTGTAATATCATTGGCAATAGTCTTTGTGACTTTGGTGCAGTGACATTACGAAAGGATCGTTGCATAGAATGTTAGAATCTAGCATATTCTATAAGTAGCAAGAATTTGATATTCTTTCACTTATGAAAAATGATTTGGAGTTGTGAAATGAGAATGATTGGAAATGTGCTCAATTTGATCTATTTCACAAAGTAAGAACCATAGGTAAACATTGTGTGCATGCTAAGAGCATGAGACAAGTGTAATAATAAGAAGTTGATTACCCGAAACGACAAATAATGAGTAATCGATATGGTAATAAATAAAAGGAGTTTTATTTATACTCAAAGGTTTGAGGCCATATGGGATTAGTATTATTCTTGTGTTTCACTTTGCATGTTTTGACTTCCAGAATAATTGAGTTTATTAAGAATAATCGAATTATTCGAATGGGCCACAGTCGTTCATATGTTGGAAGTAAGTATGAATGAAGACTGTCATGAATTGGTGTGTGGAATGTCTAAAAGAGTATTAGACATAAGCAAATGTTTGCTGCAACGTTCATGAGCGCTTATGAATATGATTTGAGCATTGGATTAAACCCACGCTCACTTGGATCACTCCATGAATTGTATCACGAGTGATTGGTGAGACGATAACATCTTATATTCTTGAAACCGAGATGTGTGAGTTGTATCTTGCAAATCGGTTGCACATTGATAATATGTAAACGCACTAGTAACTTGGTGTTATAAAACATATTGTTGTGTGTGATTCAGTGAGTGAGTGCAAGCAAGCATTGTATCAAAGTTTATCCGTTCCTTTTATCCAAAGTAGGATAAAAGCGATATCTTTGGGCCCCTCGATGATTTAGTGATGACAAACATAAATGCTCGGCCGGGCTAGGGCTAATTTGATTTGTTCAATTAGTCAGTCGTCATAAATTGGAATCGAGATATAGTACAAAGAGAATGATTTGAAATCATATCTCATATGATATCTAGAATGGAGGAATATATGATCCCTTATCTAAGGACACGCGTATCTGATAGGATCAGAGTTGACAGCGGCTTTGGAAAGCTACGATTGCAGATCAGGATCTGAAGTCATACGCAGAATAGTTATTAGACTTATCCAAGTGGGAGACTGTTGGATTAGTGTCTAAGTTCATAACTATTTTGGTATGTACTTGACCCGATGGTGCATGGTCCTTTTGGGTTGCCTTCATCAAAGCAACTTGATAGGATGAATTATAGAGAGAAAGGATTAAATATGATTTATTAATATATTATGGGAATAATATATTAAAGGAGAAATCTTATTGTTTAATTAATATTAGTCAAGAATTAATTAGAAATTAGTTTTGTGACTAAAAGAGATTAATTAAACTTAAGGGACTGGAATTGTAATTATAAGATAATTGCAATTTGGGCCATGGATTGCCTTGTATTATAAGGTGGACGAATTCTATGGGGGAAGCCCATGTGAAATCGTCCAAGGCCTTAAGGAAAGGGCTCCATGGGTTGCTTAGGGCTTAAGCATCCAAATTAGGGTTTCCTTGTTAGATAACCCTAATTGCTTCCTATATATATATGGATCCCTTTTGACCCAAAAACGTGGCTAAGACTTCTCTAGGGTTTGTAGACGGTTTAGGGCAGCCTCCATCCTCTCTCCTCTTCATCCTCTTGCTTATGGTGTTTGTGAACCATTAGAGGAGTGACACTTGTGACTCTAAGCCTTCCAAAGTCAATACAAGGAGATTTGGGATTGTTATTGCTACATAACAATCAAGGTAACATCTTAAACCTATTCTTATGTTAATATGATCATTTGAATGCTAGAATTAGGGTTTATAGTCTTGGGTAACTTGCATGTACAATAGAGAAACCTAGATCCAAGCATTAGGGTTTGTATGAGCACATAGGATGTTCTTAGGACCGAAACCCATTAATAATATCCTGCTATATTTAAAAATTGAAGCGATAGGTGTTTTCAAATCTCAATGATCCTTCGTTGCATATTCTTTTCTCTCACGATTGCTTAATGGAATACACTAAATTGCTCTTCATAAATAGTTTTTAATTACTAATCAATTAAGAAAGATGTTAGAAAGATTTTTGGGAATAAAATGAATGTCGTATTCGAGATACAAAGTCCAGTGATTTGTGTCACTGCGCCTTTGAAACTGTAAATGAAGCGCATTGTTTTTCAGACCTCCGATTTCTTTTTGAATCGCCTTCGATTCTTCCATTATCTATGTTCTGAGTGAGATAATGGAATCCTTCAATGTCCCTGGGATCTTCTAGCCTGAGATCTTCTGACTGAGGAGAAGGTGACATTGTTCGGCTCTACTGGAGATCGGTTTCATTAAGACGTGACGACTAGTACTCCGTCGATCCACCACCGAACCTGTAGGCTAGGAAAGAAAGAAGAAATGATAGAGCGAAATGGGTTGGTTGCCCAAAGGGCTATCTGATGTGATCATGGGGGGATAGCATAAGGGCTTAAGGCATTGGTTTGCTAAATCGACATACAAGAAGATTGCATCATGCATGGGTTCGAATCCCATTTCTTCCAGTCTTTTCCTACTGAACACTTTCCTGCTCAAGATAGGGTACTAGAAAGGGATCATACGAAGGCTAAGTTCTTTTTTTAGATAAATTAATTCGCTATTTCACCTCCTTCTCGAACTGTCGGAGCGTCACTTCGTCTGTTGATTCTACATCTGAGTCGAACAAAACTCTATAAGCAGGTTTTGAGATGAGATCCATATAGTTGCGTCAAAGATCAATGAAAACCCTAACAAGCTTAGAGTTCTAGAGCTTGATTTCCGAGTATAGGCAACATAAGCGAGAGCGTATGACTTGTGATCAACTGCTTGCTTATGGATTAAGGATTGTTGATTGGTAGCCGTTGTTGATCGTTGACGGAGGTAGAGGTGGTCGATTGAAGGAGGACGGAAACGATCGATGGATAAGAGATATGGAGACGTGTGAAGAACATGAGACATGAGAGAGAAAAAGGGAAAGAAGACGTGTTTTGAGAGAGTGAGAGAGAGAGAGAGAGACAGAGAAAGAGGGAGGGGTTTCTTTAAAAAATTCAATTAGTTAAATAAATCGTTATGAATGATATATTTAATGTCGATTATGCCCTTGTGATCCATTTTAAAGAGTCTAACATGTCATTCAAATTAGTGATAATTACAATTATACTATTTTTAATCTAACTCATTACATTTTTACCTAACGTTCCATCTTTAGTTTTCAGGTTTTCGGAAAAATTTGAGTTCTCAAATGATACTTCATATATATATATATATATATATATATATATATATATATATATATATATATATATATATATATATATATATATATAAGCCCTTTTATTCTGGTGGCTTCTACAACAAAATCACAGGGTTCTATTTCCTCCACGTAACCCAATACAAAACGACACATTTTAGGAAAAATGTCGACTCAAACATTCTTAATCTTCGTATCCATTGTCTGGCTAAAGGAAATACAATAGATGAATACATCTTCCAAATCTCCATCTGTTGTGTATTTGCCTCCTCCATAAGAAGAAGTAGAAGTCGATTACATGCCCCACTGATACAGAATCCATAATTAAGCGATCAACAACTTACTCCAACGCCAACTAATGTCAAATCAAAAAATAACCACAACTCAAAGTGATCTCCTGCAGTCCTTTCATCCCCACAGGTACATCATCACGGACCCTAATTTCATTCGACTGTAATTACTTTAGAATCATTCTTGCTTTTATTCTACATTATAACACGACATGTTCTCCTTTGATTTGTGAAATTGGCTCAAAACGTTTCTGAATAATTATCAGTTGTATGTGAAATCGATGAACAACCTCTATCGAATTGCTCGAATTGCATGAAATTTATCACGCTTCATCTTCCTGATTCAATGAAGGTCTAAAACCATTGTGATTGATTAGTACCATCGTGTATGTTACCCTATAGATAATCACTTTTCTTCTCTCGTTTCTTTTATGATCTGTTTGGTTGTTACCTTTTCAAAAGCATAATTCCCAATATTCATGAAGGTTGGTGGCGTACATAGGTCTTTATCCTAAACTAACATTGACCATTATTATTCCAAATTATATGTATGGTGTAATTTCAAAACATCAAATTTTCATCAAATTAAAAAAAAAATTGGCATAGCCTTCAAATTGCAAATTTGTTTTCCATGTTTCTATTTTTCTAAAATTGATCATAATTGGTCAACTGTTTCCTTAAAATTTAAAAAAACAAAAAAAAAACAAACAAGCAAACAGAAAACATCCACTTAGTAAATTTTTTTAGTATCTTGTAATTTTTGTGAGTTATGTCAATACAACCTGGTGTTAAAAGTTTAAGTTCAAATGAATTTGCATTTTTTTTAAGTTAGGAATTGACAATTCCATAATTATATTCAAATTTTGAAATTAAACCATCATGATGTAATTACACTTCAGTACTCCTCTTTCTTACGTTAACCGATAATTGCACATTGTTGATCGGGATTAAGTACTTGTGAAGAATAAATCAGCCATATTTGCATTTATCTTAACTGCATTAGTATTCCATAAGAAAAATGATTAATATCAAGATTTTTGTCAATTAAACCTTATCAACTAACTATTTGAATGAACCAGATCGTCAACCGATCAAAAAATTGGTATAGTATTCTCACCAAATTTCAAGATCATGGTTGGATGTCATCAACCATCAAACATTTACACAGAAATAACAGTTGTTGTTGGTTGTTCTAATGTAGATAAGAAACTATATAGAAGAATAGCTATTATAAACTAGCAAAAAAAAGAATGGTAAGTGTGATGCTATAATTGACAAATTAGATATGGTTACTGATGCTCCTGCTTATAAGAAAAGATATAAAAAAGAAACTCTCATAAAATGGAAAAGATGTACTCATTTATATGGTTAATGATGCTCATGGTTCCATATTTTTTTTACCGATGATAACAATATTATGATAAGAAGCTAAGAGGCTATATAGAGTGATATGATGATCGCAACGGGTGTAAATTTCCCAAGTTTGTTGGTGGTATCATTTTTCTATGTTCTTGAAATGCTTACAAAAAATTATGCACTTGCTTATATATTGTACTTTGTTTTTCCTATTCAGGTGTAGCTCGATGCGGTAAGAGTTGCAGAACGTGATGGAAGAATTATGTCTCAGAAAGTTAATTGTGAAAACAATTCAAACAAAGATCTCATAATGATCTTGAATCTTAATTGTGCTTTTATGTCTGCTATTGTAAGTAGTAACAAACTTAATTGTTTTTCTTTTTTTTCTTTTTTTTAATGAAGTATAATGGAAAAGGTCCATTCTCATATGGACTCTGCTTTGAAAGTCTAGAATGGTATATGGTCATTTGTTGACATTTTCATTGATCATACAACCCTTATGCCGGACATACATCATCTGTCCAGTATAAGTCTGTAATGCATCTTCAACTTGAAACCATAATAGATGGTATAAGTTGACTCAATATTGCATGAGCAACTGATACAACCCTTTATTTTAGACCATATGTCACACAAAAGAGAAACACTACCTGAAAATGTATAACCTGATATTCATATTAGAACTTTGTAGTTTCATCCTTGCTTTTTAGAATGTTGTGTTTTAAAGAATCCTTCAAATGATAACATTCTACCCCAATTTTTGAAAATAGCCAAGTTGCCTTTGTAAGCATGGGATTATAACAATATAATTTCATTTTATTTCCTTATTCATGCATTATAATTTGAAAATTCATCCATTTATAGCATTGTACTTTCATTATTTTGGTTATCAAAACAATATTTAAACAACGGTGAAAGAAATACCCATATTACCCTATGTGGGTCGTGCTTAGCACGAGCCTCAATCTTTTCTAGTATATATATATATATATATATATATATATATATATATATATATATATATATATATATATATATATATATATACACACACACACACACTAAACCTAATATGGGAATGGTTATTTGGAAAACAAAAAAACCTTAAAAAAATCATAAAAATGCATAAAAATACTTAGAGATCACAAAAAAAAAAATTTGAATTTTTTTTTTTTGAAAAAATCACACCTTTTTATACAAAATCGGTGAAAAAAGATTTTGAATTTTTTTTTTTTTTACAAAAAAAGAAATGATGTTTTATTTTTTTTCAGTGAATTTTAACAAAAATCTGCGATTTTTTATAAAAAAAAATTCTAATTTTTTTTGTGTGATCTTTAAGTATTTTTTTATGTATTTTTATGATTTTTAGGGTTTTTTTTGTTTTCCATAGAACCTATATATATATATATATATATATATATATATATATATATATATATATATATATATATATATATATATATATATATATATATATATATATATATAACTTGTATTTCTGTTATTTTAAGGGTCAAATGATAGTTTCTAATTATTGGTTCATGTGTATGTAGGTGTATTTGTCACATTTTATAATAATAATAATAATAATAATAATAATAATAATAATAATAATAGTAGTAGTAGTAGTAGTTAAAAAATAAAAACAATTTTGTAGTCTAGTAAAGAAAGATAGCAAAGACTTATAAACACTTTGAAGAAAGATGAAATATAATATCTAAATTGCCTATAAGCCAACATTCAGTATGTTATTCTTGATCAAAATTGAAGTGTCTTTTTCACAATCTTGAAGTGTGCACTGAGATTGGCCAACTTTGTATCTTTGGTTTTGGTGATGTTCTATGTTGTGTGTGTTTGAATTGTTGTACACAGTAAACAACACAAGCAGCAAACATATAGTACCTAATGAAGGTTGGTCGTAAAGTTTAGATGGACATTATAGTACTTTATGATTGGCATAGACATGTCGTCACAAGGCCAGCAATTATTTAATTGTCTTACAAGATTTTGTCACCGTGCAGATTTTGTATTTAATGACTCAGCTTCTAATTGTATATAATTTATTTAATTCACTAGTAGAAGGGCCCTTATTTTCAACCGTTTTTACCAATGTGATACTGACGGACCATGTTAATTTGGATATACATCAATTGATTTTCCATATATAATCGTCTGGGTAACTAATTTTAAATCCTTTAAATCATGTGATTTCCAATTTGAATTCAAATTCAAATTTGATCGACTTCTACTTAGATTATCCAATATTGATTGTATGGCAGTTTACGATTCCATATAATCACAATAAAAAAAATCTCAACAAATCATCAAGGTAATCCTAATAAACCAAGAAGTGAATTTCTCTATCTGTTCGTCTATTGCATTCGACGAATCTGTAAATATAAGTTGTGGTTCTTCAGAGCAAGAAAGATTGAAGCTTCAACCGGGGTTTATGTGATTTTTAAGAATCCGCCAATATCTTCACAACCGCATCATCCATCATCACCACTCCCATATATTCATTGTCAGCCTCACCATTTCCATCTCTCTAACCCTAAACTACAGATATCAAAACACCTCTCTCACTTGTACCACCTTCTATGCAACTCACTACCACGACCACATGTTGTCGTACCTCTCTGTGTAAACTAAAAAAATAAGGTGTGGTGTTTGTTCAACTTTTTTTTTTTTTTTCTTTTCAGTACATATCTGATACACTTGGGTGAAAGAATTGGTATGTTGTTTGCTGCCGGGCTAAGCCCCCTATGAGCCAGGGTAGCCCAAGCCCAAGCCCATCCTTAAATTCTCAAAAGATATTTTTCTTTTTTGCTTTTATATATATATATATATATATATATATATATATATATATATATATATATATATATATATATATATATATATATATATATATATATATATATATATATATATATATATATATATATATATATATATATATATATATATATATATATATAAGGTTAGGTTCATGTGAGACCATTTGATTTTGTGGGACGGGGAGACCAAATCTTGACCACTCATCCTAAATAATCAAATTAAAGGCTGATATTAATTCAGATTAAACCATAAAATAGGCGGTGGCAATTTTGTAAATTAATGGAACTTTGGGATTAGATCAAGACACGGAGGGGCATGAATGGAATTTCGCATTCTTTTTCTTTCAACACACAAAAACACCCGGTACGAACCCTGAAATTCATCTTCCAATTCTTACACGAAAACCACTCGATAATCAACTAGAACATTAAAAACCTTTTGATTTTGAATTTGATATCGAATCAAATGGCTCATTCTACAGATTCTGATTCTGATTTTGTATCAACAGCTGTTCCAAGTAAGTATAATACTACAAACCTCTTGTTCTTACTCAATAAACCTATTTTTTCTTATTATAGAAAGTTTTTTCACTTTAAACGTTGTGTGTCTTCAATAAATGTCTAATAATCGAGATAGTTCACTAGTGATTTATATGTCGAAGTCAGGATGTAATGGAATATAGCATTATAAAGCATACAATCTAAACCTAAATCTCAGTGTGTGATTTATATAGAGTCTATGTATCTAAATGTTAACTCTACAGAGTGTTCTAATTATTTCCCATTTCATTTGATCTAAATATTCTTAATCAAAATCAGCAAAGATGTTATGTTATTCTAACTAATTGTTCATCATTTAATTAGATTTAGATCCATAAATTGTCTAATACTATAGATTTTGGTAACACAAATCTCTTATTATGATTGTAGTATAGTGTTTAGCCAAAAAAAAAATCTTTGTATTCTAGTGAATTTTATGTTGATTGATAAATAGAAATTTGTTGTTATGTATTTATAGAACTGTGACCAGATTATATATCATAAACTAATATGAATTCTAATGGAATTTATTATTATTGATGTAGCTAAAAAAATGCAAACAAATGCAACTGTAAGAAAAACATGGAAAGAAATTTATATCGATATAGGTATAAATTGTGATTACTTTTAGATTAAATATTATAATTGCTTTTATTAACCTCTAAATGCTTTTCATAAATATTCTAATTGTTTTTATTTGATAATTTTCTTCATACAGATTCAGGGAGTCAAGATAGGATTAAAAAATGTATGAACACACTTTCAAATAATTCATAAAACAAAAAAAAAAAAAAAAAAAAAAAAAAAAAAAAACAAATGTTTGGATTTATTTTTCTAATTGATTTTAATTGTTAAATTTCATGACAAAAGATTAGCAAATTGTAAATCAAAAGAAAAAGAAGACAGATCTTATGTTGATTGATAAATAGAAATTTGTTGTTATGTATTTATAGAACTGTGATCAGATTATATATCATAAACTAATATATTCTAATTGATTTATTTTTCTAAGTTAGTTATTCTTAATATTCTAATTTTGTTTTATCATATATTCTAATTGATTTTCATTGTTAAATTTCATGACAAAAGATTTGCAAATTGTAATGAAATTTGTTGTAATTGATGCAGCTAAAAAGGTGCAAACAAATGCAACTGTAAGAAAAATAAGGAAAGAAATTTATATCGATATAGGTATAAATTGTGATTACTTTTAGATTAAATATTATAATTGCTTTTATTAACCTCTAAATGCTTTTAATAAATATTCTAATTGTTTTTATTTGATAATTTTCTTCATACAGATTCAGCGAGTCAAGATAGGATTAAAAAAGGTATGAACACACTTTCTTTCAAATAATTCATAAAAAAAACAAATGTTTGGATTTATTTTTCTAAGTTAGTTATATTCTAATTTTGTTTTATCATATATTCTAATTGATTTTAATTGTTAAATTTCATGATAAAAGATTTGCAAATTGTAAATCAAAAGAAAAAGAAGGCAGATGAAGGAAAATCAAAGAAAAAAAAAACGTTGTTACTTCTGAAAGCGACTCTGATTCTTTTTCTGATTCATCCTCACAGCATAGAAAAAGAATTAAAAAAGGTATCAACAATCATTCTTTAAAACAGTTAACAAAATAAATTTTTTGGATTTATTTTTTTCGGTTGATTATTATGAACATTCAAGTTGATTAAAATAAATATTCTAATTTATTTCAATTTTTAAATTTCTTCATACAGCTAAAAATACAAAAAAGAAGAAAAGACTTGAAAAGAAAAAAAGACACTATGTTTCAGATTCCTCATCTTCACAGTCAGAGACATCAGAGTTAGAGACATCCACAACAGAGAGTGATGAATATGGTAAAATATGTTGTCTTTTATAATATATATGTTGACATCCAATAAAAGTATATTATATTTTTCTAATAGAATAATTATTGATGCAGATAAAGTAAATAAAAAGAAAAAAAAAAGGTCAAAAAACATTTCAAGCGCCACAACAAATTAATCCATAATGATGTGAAGCACAAAAAGAAAAAACATGTTTCTGATTCTTCAACAGAATCAGAGACAGAATCATATACACATTCAACGGGTAAAATAATCTAATTTTTTTTTTCGTGAAATATGATTTTATACTTTACAATCTCAATATTATGGAACAATATAAATATTAGAGTGTTTCGAAGAATAGTTTCCATAGCCTATGTTTGACATGAATTGCTTATGGATGAAATTCTTGGTATTTTGATGTGAAAAAGGGACAAATGTAATAACTTTGAGATTCTATACTTATGCACGATGGAAGAACATTAAAATAAAAAAACTCAATTTCTTCATCTGTATTCTCAAAACCCTCTTCCAAAACTTCTTATCATTTTCGGTTTTAAACACTCCATCAAAACCCTAACTTCTTGTGCTCTTGAACTCGTCATCTTCGATTTCTCCATGTATCAATTTCATTTTTCGATGTTGTGAATCCGATTTTCACTTGATAACATCGATAAAACCCTAAACTTACTTAATTTCATTCTTATCGAGTATTTCTTATCAACGAAAATGGCTACATCAACACGTGCTTCAGAATCTACACCATCAGATCACCTAAATGCCATTATTACCAGAACTTCTCAAGAAATTATAGGTATTTCAATAGTTCTGTTAATTATCATTTATATCCTTGAGTCCGTTTGAAAATGACGATATAGCTTCGATAATTGACCTTCTATTTTTCCTCCAGTCTCCATATCTACATACTAATAATTAGGGCATCGGGCTCTTGTTTCTTAGTGAAATACTCAGCACAGACAATGAGACAAAGGCTTCACAGCTGAGAATATGAGCGTTTTTGTGTTGTTTGAGTATGTATTTATAACAAAAATATGCCCCTACTTATATTACATTTAATACATTCTTATGTGGGATTCTTTGGATTAATGATAAATAAAGCTTTAGCCTTTCATCTATTTGTAGGGGCATTCAGTTTTGATTCCAACCGAACACATTTATTTATTACTTTTGAGATTTTGTGTGTATGTGAAAAAGGAAATAGACACAAGTGCTTTCAAGGCAGATATGAAAAGAAACTTTCTCATGGTATTGGTCCTGGTGGTCTTGGTCTGAATAAGAATAATAAAGTTTTTCCATTAAACAATTGCATATTATGTCCTCTAATAATTCAGAACTTGATCTGAATTAGTATAGAACTCATCACATAAACAAAAACAAAATTGTGTAATTAACAATCAAGTTATTATATGTGTTTTCTGCATTTTCTGATAAAATAGAGAGTTATCATTCCACTTTTGACATCTTACTATGTGATTCAACTTCTAACTGTTCTTTTACACAAATCTTTAATCATTGTATAAACTTTATGCATGGTTAAGTCAAGCATCACTAGGGTAAGTGGATGGAAAAAATACTATGTACAGGGACATATTCATCAATTTGCTTCTGTTTTTAATGTGTATGTATGTAACTATGTTTATAGAAAATTCGAGTAATTTTAATCTCATAAAGAAACAGTGCAGGGGCATATTGGTCAATTTGCTTTAAATTTATTATGTGTATCTTTATATGTTGTTTTCTTTGTGTGTATGTATTATGATGAGTTAGAATATAATTTTGAAATAAATGTAAGTGTTTTTCTATTACAGATTACAGTTAAATTGTATTTAACATTAATTATTTTCATGCAGATAATATTATAACAAGAATGACAAAATCAAAAATAAAAATGATGACACTGGGTAGAAATAGTGAAGTTGAAACTTCAACAGGCAAACAGTTGGTTCAAAAAAGAAAATCATCGAAGTCAATTAACAACTACAACATTACAAGAAAAACAAAAAAAGGTACATCATCAATTATTTTATTCTAATAAAAATATTTATCTCATTTATTTCTGTTATTCTATATATTATAATAAAATATTCTATATTCTATTATTGTTTTTCTATATTCTATTAATTTTATTCTAATAGAATATTTTTAATTATTAATCTAATTTGTTTCTGTTATTCTATATACTTTAATAAACTATTCTATGTATTATAATAGAATATAAAAGAATAAATGATATATTGTGTATTCTATGTATTTTAATAAAATATTTATCTCATTTGTTTATGTTATTCTATGTATTACAATAAAATATTATATATTCTATTAATGTTTTTTCTATGTTCTATTAATCTTATTCTAATAGAATATTTTTAAATGTTACTCTAGATATTTGGATATGATAAATCAATTATTATTTCCTAATTTGATTAGGAAAATGACAATAAACAGCAAGAAGGTTATATATGGATAAAACTCATGAAAAAACTTCAATAGCCGAACGACTAATTGAAAGAAGAAAATCATTGAAGCTTATTGATGAATCAGCCAATACAACAACAAAAGCCAAAGAAAAAAAAGGCATATCATCAATTATTGTATTTGTACTATAATATCTTGTGTATTAATGTTATTCTAATAGCAAGAATGTCATATATAGGTAAAATTCATATTTGTTATTATTGATTATGCATTTACAATTAGAGTTAGCAGAAGCATTTTACATCATGATGATTTTATATTTTACAATCCCAATATTATGGAACAATATTAATATTAGAGTGTTTCGAAGAATAGTTTTCATAGCCTATGTTTGACATGAATTGCTTATGGATCATAACTGAAATTCTTGGTATTTTGATGTGAAAGTATTTTTTTTCTATTGTTTATTGATGTGAAAGTATGTTTCTATGATATGAAATATTTATGGTTCATATTAAACATTCTATATATTACTATATCATAAATCATGTTATACTTGATTTTTTGTTGTTTTACTTAGCTGATATAGGATTTTGCAATATTTGAGTTTAATTTTTTATAAATAATATAATTTGAATAAATATCTAAATTTTACTTAGATGATATAGTATTTTTGGATTAAATTTCATAGAATATTCTGATATAATAAGTTTATATGTATAATATTCTGTTTGGAATATTACTTTGTAATTAAATGATATATGATTTTTGGATTTTTGTGGGGTTACTAACATTTATGACGGATGTAATGAATTAGATGATGAATCTGATGAAGAAATCTATGTAAAAAAGAGAACCGGTGATAGAAAATATGTTGAAGGAGTGACAAAGATTAAAGAAGCAAAAAGGAAGAGGAATAGTGGGGACAATCGTGCAGCAATAAAGAAACAAAAAACCGTGAAAGAGCAAAAGACTGTGAAAGATATATTGAAGGAGTTGCCTTCAATAAACACTAGATCGACGCCTGGATTGATAACAGATGTTGTAAGTTTTTTGACATCAGAACAAAAAGATTGGGTGAAACGGATGGGATTTAAAGCATTTTTAAAGATCAACATTAAGAGTATTCCCTTAAAACTTTGCCATTTTGTGCTTAAGCATTATGATGAAGGCACAAACAGTATTCTGATTAAAGGAAAAAGAATAAAGATCACAAAGGAAAAAATTCATAAAGTGTTTGGTTTACCCAAAACTGGAAAAAGCTTATTTGACTTGGACAAGGTTAGTGAAGATCATCAAGTGTTTGATGGATGGATGAAGGAACTTGAAGACGGAAAGGCAAATGCAACAAACTACAAGAAGATTATTCAAAAATCCGAACAAGTGGATATGAATTTCAAGTTGGGTTTCATAGCTTTATTTGTTAATACGTTTGCAGAATCCATGCCTATGGGGACAAACAACTTAGTTCCAGTTAGAGCACTTGTTGAAGTAGATGACATTTCTAAAATCGATTGGTGTGGATATTTGTTGTACTGTGTGAAAAATTCAAAAGGGAGATGGCGTCCAGACAACCCCAAGTGTTATTATAGAGGCCCAATGTTGTTGCTATTGGTATGTTTTTTCATATACATATTTTTTTCTTAAAAATGGATATCTAATATGATGTTGAAATAATGCAGCTAATTTACTGTGATGAAATTGAATGCAAGCTCCAAAAAATAGAACGTAAAACACCATTAGTTACGATGTGGACAACAGATAAGTTGAAGGAAAGACAATATTTTGAGATTGAAGTTGGTGGATTTGGGGTTGGGAATCTAATTGAACAAAGTTCAAATTTAGAACGTGAGAAGAATGAAAATCAGGTGAATGAGAATCAAGACACACGTATTGAGGTATATTCTAAGTAGAATATATTATTAAATTATGTTTTTGAATATATTTTAATTATATGCTAACTTAATATAAGAAAAATATTCTAATGTCTTTTTATATTAGGTTAAAGTATGATTTTAAAATCTGGATATTCTTATATTACATGCTTATGGTTCATAGTAAATATTCTAGATATTCTGAGATGATAAAATATTACATGCTCATAATTCTATTATTTTATTATTTTTCAGGAATATAAAGATAACTTTGATAAGATGTTCAATAAATTTTCATCAAGAAAGGAGGACATGTATGGAATTGTTTCTGATTGTATATCAAAGTTCCCAAATGTCAATATAACAAAGGAAGTGAAAGAGAAATTCATTAAGTTATTTTCAGATCCTATTTTTTCAAGTGCTGATAATCAAAACAATGAAAACAAAAAAAAGGGATCACATGAAAGGGTTGAATATCAAAATGGTGACACAGGGGAGAATGATATAAGTTCTTACAAATCACCATATATGGATAAAGCTATGAATTTATTTGATAGAATCGATTTGCAGAATGTTCTTTTGATTCAGGTTCTAATAAGATGTGCACAGGAGAAAAATAGAATGTAAGTCACTAACTCTTGGTATAATACATGTGTATATTTATTCTAATGTTGATGACATATTTTTTGTTCATGTTTAAAATTAAGGGAGGTACTTTTTGAAACAAATACGAGAGAGATTATGCATAGACAGGATTTTGAGAGCATGCGGCCTAAACATGTTATACATCATCGTGTGATTGATTCTTGGGCTACTGTTCTAAATTACGAGGAACAAAAATCAAAAAGTAAACCATACCGCCTGTTCTTCAATACCAAAATTATGGTAAATTCTTTTACAATTGGAACTTCTATATTTTAGTTGTAAATTGTAACAAGATATTCTAATTTTTCTGTTTTTCTATGTTTACAGAGTTCTGAGTTGTTAGATGAAACTAAATCTTTTGACGAGCGTTTTTTAACTTTTGAGACTCGTATTGATAAGTTTCTATCTAATTTCACGGCAAATGTAGATTTCAATGATCTTAAACTCGTAAGAATATTTTATTAATTAAAATATTACATTATTAAAGGATAGGAATTATGTTAACCTTTTGATGAATTTGTTTGAATTGCAGGTGGTTTTCCCAATACATAATGGTGATCAGATGTATGCTGTTGTTTTCAACCTAACATATCCACAAGTTCATATTATAGATAGCATACAAACAAAATCGTTAGAAGAAACTTATGGAATGACACCTACATCATTAGTAAGTTTTCATTTACTTTTATTAAATGTATTAAAGTTACAATATAATAGATTGAATAATGTAATTTTGTTAATATACATTGCAGAAATTGTACTTTATACGATATCTGGAGAAAACTACATTTATTGTCAATAAAATCGAAGGTTTGCGATCAACAACAGTGAAGATGATGAAAATTGACTGGAACACAAAGAAGTTGACAACAGAGAATGGAGCACTTTTAATGAGACATATGGAAAATATTGTGGAGAAAAGCAAGGAAAGTGGAATGTGGAAATGGAAAAAGGCAGTGATATGCGAGATGTACAATTTGTAAAATTACGTGTCTTATATTCTGTTAAGATTGCTACACATGAAATCAACAACCACAAGGAGAGAGTTATCAAAGAGGCAATCAAATTTGGAAAATTTGATCATGCGACTAGAAAAAAGATGTTAGAGGAAGGTATCAAAAGAATGGATGAATTGGAAATGGGTAGTAAATAGAATTTGATAGAAGTTTGGAATTTTATAAATGTGGTTATGGTAACTTAACAACAATTCCTTTTCTAATATCTATATTATTTTGAACAAATTAGACAAAAAAATGATGCGTGGTATTATGTAAGAAACTTGATATGGTTTATTAGGTGATTAATGCTTAATGTATAGTAGGTATTATGATCACTTCTTAATGACCATGGTAGAATATTCTAATAGAATAATGTATAATGGCATCAGTATTCTATTAGAATAAAATTAGATGTTGCATATACCTATATAACATTCTTACATGCATAATCTTGTATTATAATATTTTGATAACAAAGCATTATACTACAATCATTCGTATATACCTCAAAAAATTAAAGATTGAAAATATTAGAAGAATCAATATGTTCTCAAATGTATAACACATCATCGCAACCTAAATGTCTCATACATCATCACAAACCAAAACAACTGAAAAATGTCCAAACTAAAAAATTCAAACTTTTATCTATATGGTATTATTGAACTTTATTGAAATACGAAAAAGAATCGAAATATATTTCTAGACACAACTATGCACTTTGTACCTTGGAGTTATTCAACAATGTCAAACATTTCCTTGAATTATGCCCTTTAACCCCACATGTTTTCCATGATCTTGATTGCTTGTTACCTTGAACAGTAGCCTTCTCCAAAGCACTTTTTAAACGTTTTCCTGTACCAGAACCTTTATTCTTCACCATAGGTGGATTTTCAACATCAACAACTTCAAGATTCGTAGTAGCTCCGTAAAGTTTATCAATATGAGCTTCTTTTGTAACCGGTAATTTGTCTGAACCTTGTTCACCAATATCAGTCATAAAAACTTCAATCTTTTGCATGAACTCTTCTAACTTCTTGTCATCATTACTTAATGAAGACAAGCATTGATCAAGCACGGAAAAAGCTTTGTATGCAACCTTCTCAACATTTCCAAACGAATCACCATATCTAAACGTCCTTTTCAAAACTGTGGTGGGGATAATATCTCTTCTCCATCTCTTAAGAATGTATCTTGACGGAATCTCTTGTATGTCATAAATCTTTAGAATACAGAAGATGTGTCTACAAAAAATTCCAAACCGCTCAAAAAGCATGCATGAACATTTCACCGTTAGATCTTCTCTGTTGAATTCGACCTGTTTCAAAAGTATTAGGATAATAAGTATATTCAAAAAAGAAAAATTAGAATATTTTTTCAAAATTATTAGAATATTAAGTATATTCTAAAATGTCAACATTACCTCAAAATCACCTTCACTTGTGTTAAAATTCCATTCAGAATCGATGTCATATTTATATTGAAAATAATGTCATATTTATACTGATAAGAATATAACAATAATGTTAGTACCTTCAACGGAAGTTTACTTGTGATATGCCACATACAAAATCTATGTTTTGTGTATGGCAATATTATCTCAATAGCTTTTTTCGTTGTTGGATCTTGATCGGTCACAACCATGATTGGTGCTTTTCCAAAACACTTCAAGAATGACCGAAGTAACCAAATATAGGAATTGTATCTTCTCTACACAACAAACCAGCTCCAAAAGTGACGCACCTTTTGTGATTATCAATGCCAGTAAAAGGTACAAATACCATACAATACCTAAAAAAACACAAAAAATACCATTAGAATATATAACTAAAAATGTTTATAATTATAGAATAAACACATGTTTGTACGATATGTTGCGTCAAACTAAACAACGTCCCCAAATAACTCAAAGTTTTGTTTTGAAGTGTCATCAGCCCAAAAGAGAGCATTTAACTGCTTCTTGTCACATCTATATTCGTATGTAAAATTTGTAACATTCTCTTTACGATTCTGAAGCTTTGTAATCAACAAATTTGCATCAGTGCCCCCGATGTGACAATTTATATCCCTTGTAAAATTTTTCCAATCTATCTCTAGTCCATCAACAAATTCACATCCTCCTTTTATAACGCACATTAGCCTATATGATGTAGTTGCCCCCACCTTTGCACTCGAAAGCTTATGTATAAAAGCTTGATCAACAACATCCAACCGACGTTTAGCTCTTGAAAGATGCATACAATCTTGATTGATCGATTTGTGGTTGTGTTGTTGTTCAAAGCGCCACAAGTAAACTTCTGAAGAATGTGGTATAACTTTGAATGCAACAAAAGCTTTGCAATTTGTGCGTTTACAATTACTATTTCTCAATTGCTTGTTATGATCATCACTAATTGTGTCTAAGGTAGAAGTGTTTGGCAATCCCCCTCTATTGCATATAAAATATTTCGAAGTTGTGATTCCACTCTTTTTCCTCTCTGTTGATTTTCTAATATCAAAACCAGATCTTAATGCATATCCTTTATACCACTTAATAGCATCTTTGATATCTTTAAAAATTGAACCCACAGTAGGTATCCAACTAGCTTCAACCTCTGGAATCCAAAATAAAGAACCATCAGCTCCAATGAATTGTTTGCAAGAGCCATATTATGCTGCAACATTGTCACTTTGAACTACAAAAAAGAATATACCACCATGTTAACATATAATTAGAATAATTGGCATTCATATGACTGTAATCATAAAAAACCACAATGTTAGATGTGCATTATTCTATAAGCATAATATGCAGTAACATGAACTTATCACCAACATCATTCTATAAAGAATAACCGATATCAGTAACAGAATTACCTTGGATTTCCGATTGATTTCCATCATTATGCAGAATCTCTGAATCACCAGAGCTGTATTGATGATTTTCTTCATCATAATGATCATTTCCGATGTCATTCATATCTAAATCATACATAACTGTTACTACATTAAAAATTGAATATGTTATATGCAACTAACAATGAAAGCAATGATTACCTTGGGTTTCCGATTGATTTTCCTCGTTATGAAGAATCTATGAATCATTAGAACCGAACTGATGATTTTCTTCATGGAGATGATTGTTTTCGATGCCATGCATATCCAAATCATCCATAACTGTTATCATTATTGATATATCAATGTATGTACAATATTCTATAAGAATAACATGCAGTCTCATGAACTTATCATGAACTTATCACTAAGATGATGTTAATGAAAAGCAAATAGATGATATTAATCAAAAGAAAACAGATGACATATTGCTGAAAAACATAATGATTGAATGAAAGTTAAAAAAACAAACAATGAAATAGATGATACATTGTCAAATAACATATTATAGAATAAATTGTTTTCTAGCTCAAACAAATTCAACAACAAATGATCTTTGATTGCTGAATTGGATGTCTCAACAACAGATGATGTTTGATTGCTGAAATCACAAATCATACAAATATAAAATTAGAGAAATCGATAATAGCTTGACAAGTCATGAACTAGGTTAAAAATTGAATACGTTATATGCAACTAACAGTGAAATCGATGAAAACTCAAACCTTGATCAATTGACGATTTCATGATGTTGAGTAAAATTCACGACTTGAAAGATCGTAAACAATTGTTGAAGATGAAGATTAGCAGAAATCGTTGAACACTTGAACCTCTACCGAAATCGTTGATCCCAAAGTTAAAATTGATCAAAATCACTCAGCTTATCAGTTGCAGATGTAGAAGAATCAAGAACATGAACTCGAAGAATACAAAAATCGTGAATTTAAAAGCTATGATTTACCATCGTTCGATCAATGTCCAAATCAAATCGATTATCGGTTGAAAGAATATAAGATTGGAGATAGAATATCGATCAAATTGAATTGAAGAACAAGGAATGTTGTTTAATCGAATAAAATGGTAGAAAACCGGAACATGTGAGATGATTTCTGGATGACGTGAAAATTAAGCTAACCTGATCATCTTAAATTTAACCTAGTGACCAATCTACCCCTAATTAACTAATCAGCTAGATTAATTAATGTTAATCCCTTTTTTATGAGCCACAAGATCAAATTGATCAAAGGCTAAGATTTGGTCCCCATGTCTCACAAAATATAGGTGGTCTCAAATTAACCTCTCTCTCTCTCTCTCTCTCTCTCTCTATATATATATATATATATATATATATATATATATATATATATATATATATATATATATAGGATTAGGTTCATGTGAGACGGCCTAATTTTTAAAAAAAAGAATTTTTAGATTTTTCTATTTATTTTGCATTTTAAAATAATTTTTTAGAATATGTCAGAGTACTCTGCGTTGATACCACTGCTT